>NC_133419.1:76955000-77097500 GCF_049350105.2 Macaca mulatta | reverse complement strand
TCTCAAGTGCTTGGCGTGCATGAGGTCATGCGGCCCAGATCACTTCTCATCCCGACCTGTGCCCTCAGCTCACTGTCCTGAGCACCTTCCTGTATTGTTCGCAGTACTTTATAAACATACCCGCAGTAGGCCAGGCACGGTGGCTCACGCCTGTAATCCTAGCACTTTGGGAGGTCGAGGCAGGTGGATCACCTGAGGTCAGGAGTTCAAGACCAACCTGGCCAACATGGTGAAACCCCATCTCTACTAAAAATACAAAAATTAGCTGGGCATGGTGGTGGGTGCCTGTAGTCCCAGCTACTTGGGAGGCTGAGGCAGGAGAATCGCTTGAACCCAGGAGGCCAAGGTTGCAGTGAGAGGAGACCGTGCCATTACACTCCAGCCTGGGTGACAAGAACAAAACTCTGACTCAAAAAACGATAAACAAAAAAACCCATAAACATACCCGCAGTGACTGCATCTGAATTGCAACATGTGGACGCTCCGGGATTTGCAAAGCCTATCTCTATTGCAGAGAATGCAGTCTTTCCATTTTGAACTGACTACAGGTCATGATTTGGTAAACATTATCAGGCATTTATTGCTATTCAGACTATTTCTGCAGATAAGGAATTTTTAGATAAAAAGAGCACCCACATTTGGGGAGCCATGTGAAGCAGATTCTCAGAGTGCTTGTGCCTGCTTGGTGATTTGTCTCTTCCCTCTGTTCTCTGTCCCCTAGAACCCATGTCCCTCACTGAGGGCAACATGGATGGGGTTGGGGAAGAGAGAAAAGTTAATAACATTTTACTTCAAAGTGCTGTTCCTTACTCCCTTCCATCCCATCCGTGGGCAGGCAGTCTGCAGAGAGTCGGAGGGCAAGGGGCACAGGTGTTGCCAATTGCCAAGAAGGTCCCAGGGACCATAGAGGCTGACTGGCTGATTGCACCGGTGGGGAGGCTGAGCTTGGGGAAGGGCAAGGCCCCACCTGGCGTGCTACAGCACCACCACATCAGTGCCTGGGCCAGAGCTCAGGCTCGCTATCTCTCTGCCCAGAATGTACCCTTCATCAAAACTTCCAACGGGCTCTGCTCAGTTCTTCCAAGATGGCCCCCCACCCAAGGCCACCCCTTTCCATCCCTCATAGACAAGCAATATGGGCTTCCTGGGAAGGGACCAGAGTTGGAGCAGCCCAGGCTGAGTATCATCCAACCAGGTGGAACTGATGTGAACAGGGCAGGTCACAGCAGCCATCGCCTTTCCCTTCCTGCTGTTGGGGGGCCAAGGCCTTGGGACCCCAGGAAGCCTGGGGCACAGCAGTGCCTCAGGGCAGGAGTTGCTCTCGTTCATCTGAGTTCCCCCTGCCACACACACATCAGGGTCCCGAGGGGCTCCCAACAAGGGAGGGAGGGAAAGAGAGTGAGTGTGTGGGCAGATGCCAGTGTAGGACGGCGAGCCTCCTGGGGTGCAGACACACAGGGACACCCTTTTCACAGGGACACACCAGCCTCTCGGGGAGAACCAGCTTGTGCTGGTGGAAAGGGATTCACGTGGCTGGGGCCCTCCTCCTTTGCAGAGTGATGGATGGCCTGCAGGGCAGGCAGTGTGGTGTGAACACAGGGTTCAGGCCTGGCAGCGTGGTGTGAACACAGGGCAGGCAGCGTGGTGTGAACACAGGGTTCAGGCCTGGCAGCGTGGTGTGAACACAGGGCAGGCAGTGTGGTGTGAACACAGGGTTCAGGCCTGGCAGCGTGCTGTGAACACAGGGCAGGCAGCGTGGTGTGAACACAGGGTTCAGGCCTGGCAGCGTGGTGTGAACACAGGGCAGGCAGTGTGGTGTGAACACAGGGCAGGCAGCGTGGTGTGAACACAGGGCAGGCAGTGTGGTGTGAACACAGGGCAGGCAGCGTGGTGTGAACACAGGGCTCAGGCCTGGCCCTGACTGTTGTGTGGCAGATCTTGCTCCTGTCTGGGCCCGTTGGGCTCTTCGGCTGGACTCGGTCCTCAGCTCCCCCATGGTCCTCTTCTCCCTTCCTTTACGTGGAGGGCCTCTCCTCCTGTTCTCCTCCCTGTGTCCTGAGGAGTAAGCCCTCCTCTGGCCTTGCCTCCCTACCAGCCCCCACCCCACTGCTCGTCTCCACTCAGAACTCAACTTCTCAGAAGCTGGCGGCTGCCGCTGACTTCACTTCCTCACCTCCCACTCCCTCCCCGGCCCCCACAGTCTGACTTCCACCCCCTCAGGCCAGAGGGCTCTTCGAAAGGTCTCCAGTGACCTCTGTCCATGTCACCAGATCCAGGGGCAGTTTTAGTTCCCAACTTGACTGCTTAGCAGTGTTCACTCTGCTGCCCTCCTTTTCCTAAAAACTCTTTCTTCCCTGGCCTTCTCCTCTGGCACGAGCTCATCCTCCCCTTCTTGGGGCCTCCCTTGCTACCCAGACACTAACGACACCCAGTACACACCTCGAGCTCCCACCCCACTGGGCACCAGGCTCCCGTCGCTCTGGCTGCTCACTCAATGATTCCTTCTGGGGCTTCTTAGCACCACAGACTGCAAAGCTCCAGCAACCCTTGAAACCTGGTCCTCCAACATCCTCAGTCAGACAGCCCAACACCAACCCGGGCTCCTGGCATCTCCACACCTACCCCCATCCATTAGCAAGTCTGGAGCCTCCAGAGCCTCTGAGGAGGCAGGTGGGCGTCCTTGCCCCGACCCAGGCCTCAGGCTCAGATCCTGCACACAGCATGTGTGTGTGCCTAGCAGCCCCCACTCCATCACCCATCCCTTCTCTGGCTGGCTTCTCCACCTCCATGCCTCCACCCTGGCCCAAGCCACCACCCCTCTCAGGTGGCCCGCCGCAGGGCTCCTAGACAGTTCCCTTCCATCCATCTCTACCTGGCAGCCAGAATTATCTTTTAAAAACACAAACATGGGCTGGGCGTGGTGGCTCATGCCTGTAATCCCAGCACTTTGGGAGGCCGGGGCGGGCAGGTCACTTAAGGTCAGGAGTTGGAGACCAGCCTGGCCAACATGGAGAAACCCTATCTTTACTAAAAACACAAAAATTAGCCAGGTGTGTGGTGGGCGTCTGTAATTCCAGCTACTTGAGAGGCTGAGGCAGGAGAATCGCTTGAACCCAGGAGGTGGAGGTTGCAGTGAGCTGAGATCGTGCCACTGCACTGCAGCCTGGGCAGCAGAGCAAGACTCTGTCTCAAAACAACAACAATAACAAAAGCCACAGACATGATGGACAGGACAGGTTGCTGCTGTTAACCCTTCTGGGCCGTCCCATCGCCCTGAGACTAAGCAACCTTTCATGCAGCCTCCAAGGCCCTGCGCTGTCCAGCCAGTGACTGCCTCTCGGCCCGGCCTCTCCTGCCACCTTCTGCTGCTCACCAGCTGCTCATGGGCCTCCTCCCGAAAGCACACCGTGTTCTTCCTACCTCCGGCCGCTTGCTCTTGCTGTTCCTGTACCTGGAATGCCCTTTGTCATCCTGGTCTCAGTCAAATGCTGCTTCAGTCAGGAGGTGGCACAGGTCACACACTCTAGACAGGCCCTGCTGTCACCCTCCAGCTCATTTCCCAGTGTGGTGGCCTCCACAGCACTTGTAACTACTGACATTTCTTGTTTGCCAGTTGGCGGAGCTTGCCCTGCCCACATAAGACTCAGGAGATCCTGGACTGCCGAGGCATTGGCACATCTGTCCATCGGTGCTCAGCACCCAGGGAATGTGACCTCTTGAGTCTCCTACACACCAGCCACCTTCCATCAAGTCCCCTGCCCTGGTCTGTCCTTTCAGGCACTACTGAAAAGCCCAGCTCCCAGTCCTCACCCAGCCCATCCTGTCTCAGAACCGGGAACCTGCAGATCTGGCAGCCATTTGTCATCCTACGCCCCCTCAGCTGATGGCTTTTCCACTCCTGGACAGAAACTTTAGAAAGTGCCAGAAATGTTTTCATCTTCTTGGCTCAGAGGGAGGGAGGAGGGTGGAGATAAGTCACAGTGGGCACCACCTGACATGGGAGCCTCCCAGACCTCCACGCAGGCAGGGGAGGGTCTCTGCACCCCAGTCCTGCATGTGAGCTCGCCGGGTGCACACACTTGTCATGGGTGTGGAACACCACATGCCCCTCTACTTGTCTAGAGATGAGGTCACAGACACACGCACACACACACACACACACACACACACACACACACAGAATCTCTGCAGGAGGGGCTCAGGACAGGCTGGATGGGAACTTGTCTTGGAGCCACATTTATAAAGCAGTTATCAAATTTTTGCTTGCACTGTATGTTATAATCTGATTTTTATTTTTTTGAAGCCAAGTTTCCTAAAAGTGTTTTTATCCCCACTTTATGTATTTCCCATATCTGCAGAAGTGATTTGTCTTTCTCTCCGGGGATTTTGAGGAGGCTGGTGGAGATTGGGGGAGGGGACAAAGGCCCCCCCACCCCAGTAACCATGTCTTGGTGTAGCCACCGACTCAAGCAGCAGTACCCATGGAAGCACTTTTCACCAGACATCACAGAGACACTCCACACAGTGGCCCCCTCTCTCTGCCCTCGCCAAACAGGTGCAAAAACCTCCCCTGCCAGCCGGGTTGCTGTGAGACCCTGGCTGTCCCTCGGAGCCTGGCTTTCTTCTCTGGGTAACAGCAGTGACCCAGCTCCACCCTGTTCCCGGCACCTGTGGGCAGCAAGTGAGAAAAGGGAAGTGTGCAGGAGTCCAGGGTCCCTACCCTGGATCTGTATAATATCTGGGAGTCACAGAAGCCCTCACCATGGCCTCCCAACCTCCCAAGATGATGTCCTGAGTAGGGGCGGAAGCTGGGGTAACTCCCTATCTCCTAGGAGGCCACTGTGCTTGAAGCCGCACCTGAGGATGAGTCAGCGACGGCACGGCCTTGGAGAAGACACTTCACCTTTCCCAGCCTCAGATCCCTAAAGTTCTAGGTAGGGCAGGTGCCCACAGCCAGGCTGCTCGGGGCCCAGGAGCACGAAGGAAGTGAAAGGAGCACCCCGTCAGCAGGGTGGGGCTGTAAATACCCACGACTGCGGCTTTCAGTGGTCGCTTTATGATTCTTGTTTCTCCTTTTTCCCCAGAGACCCTTGGTAAGACTTCATAAACCAAGAAATCAAGGTGGCCTTTGCCAAAGCCTGTCAGGACACGGAAGACCTTGGCCAGGCCCTGAGGAGAACGGTGTGGGGCAGGTGCCTGCACCAGCATGGAGCCTCCTGCGTATACCCCCTTCCCCTCCCTGCTCCACTTCCTTCAAAGACTTCCTTGCTGAGCTCCCTGGTGGCCAAACCGTAAGTGCCCAGAGTGATAGTAACTGATGCATTCCCATACGAATCCTAGAGCTGAACTTGCCTCTCGACACAAAAATAATAAAAATAGAAACCCTCTCCTCCTTTCACATGGTGCTTTGTTCTCAGCAAATGGTTTTGATGCAGAGAGCTCATTACCATGAGAGCAGACCCTGAGGAGCCCTGTGCCCACTGTCTAGCTGCAGGGCCCAAGGCCCAGGGGGGAGGAGGTCATTTGCCCCAGGTGGCACAACTGCTTCCGGCAGAAGCAAGGCTGGGACGAGGAAGGGAAGCCCAGCAGACAAGGGCTCCAGGCTCAGCTGGGCCTCCCACTTGCAACATATCTGTTTTGTCATCTCTAAAAGGGGCATTGAGAGGATTCAGAGCTTCTAACACAGGGCCTGGCCCTGTGTTCGCATTTCCCTTAGGAAATGCTCAAAGTACGCTGCCTCCTTCCCTGCCTTTCTCCCCAAGCCAGCCTAAACCTTTGGGCGTCTTGTGAGCACTGTGTCATGAGTCCAGGCCTTGGGACACAGGAATTCAGAAACTCAAGATGGAGGAGGGAAGGTGAGAATTCCTCAGATCTCAGGAAAATGAGATGAGAGTTCTGTCTTACAGGAAAAAAAAAAAAAAACTCAACAGCCAACTTATTAAATTGGCTTCTAACATCAAAGAGTGTTCACCAAATATCCGCGGGTGATTTCAGAGCAGGCAAGATCAGGCACACGTGGAATTCATTTTCCAAACTGAGGGGAGAGGGGCATGGATCAAGCGGGCAGGTTAAACCCCAAACAAATGTATCCTTTCCTCAAAAGACCCTTTAGGATGGGAGAACTGGCACAAAAACTTTGAACTGAACTGGTGGTTGTTGGGAAAATGTTCTGCCTGAGGGCCGCTGTGCCCACAGAGGCCAGGGTGCCCGTATGTGTGTGTGTGTGTGTGTGCGCGCGCGCGCACGCACACGCACATATAAGAAAAAAGAGGTATGTAAGGATGTGATGATGTATGTAGAATTGGCTTTGGGAGATGCCACTGCCTGTCTCTACCTGTGCAACTTTGGGCCTAACCTTTCTATGCCTCAGTTTGCTCAAATGCAAAACAGAGCCGGTTACTCTTCCATCCCATACCATCATGAGAGTTAAATGAGGGGACTGTGGAAACACCACACCTGGCCCTGCGAGCCTGCAGGAGTGTTGAGCAGGGAGGATCTGCACACATGTGTCTGTGGAATGTGCCCATGGCTTGTGTGTGATTATGTCTGTGCATGTGGTACAGCTGTGGGGACAGGGACAGAGATGTGGCCCTGGTTTCTCCACAGGCCCTCTGGGTGGCCCCCTTTAGGCCTACGGATTTTCTCTTGGGGCTCCAGTTTCTTCATCTGTAAAATGAGCATGTGGTCTAGGTGACTCCTAAAGCCCCTCTGGGTGCATAGCTGTGTGTCTGCCGTGAGCATCCATGAGCATATGCATGGATTCGTGCCCTGGCACCACAGCTGGACAGGAAGAGACCAGAGCTCGACCAGGACTCCTCTTTCTCACTGCTGTGGACTGAAGGCCTGTGTTCTCCGCCCACATTCCTATGTCAAAACCCCAGTCCCAATGTGATGGTTTAGGAGGTGGTACCTTCGGGAGGTGATGAGATTATAAGGCTGGAGCCCTCACAAACGGGATTAGTGCCCTTGTGAGAAGAGGCCAGTGAGGTAGCTCTTTCCACCAAGGGAGAGCACAGCAACAAGGGGCCATCTGTGAACCTGTAAGAGAGGCCTCACCAACACCAGGCCCTGATGGCAACTTGATCTGGGACTTCCAAGCTCCAAAACGGTGAGAAGCAAATATCTATTGTTGAAGCCCTCCAATCTGTGTTACTCAGTTACAGCAGCCCAAGCTGACTAAGACACCTGCCAGGCGCCGAGTGGCCCAGGCTGGTCTGTTGGTGCCTCTAGGCCTTCTGTTCCTCACTGCACAGGAGGGCCCAGGCCCCTGCCCTAACTGCCTTACGAGGCTGCTGTTAGATCAAGGAGGCAGTGCGTGTGAACACACACTCGACTGAGAAGTGTAGTGCAGATGTGACTTGGGGGGGGTGGGGTGGGTGAACAGATCTGTGTGACCTTGTATATTTAAGTGGACGCCGGAGCTCAAAGGGCCCTTTGCAGGCAAGTGACAGTGAGCCTGTGCCTGTACCTGTGGACATGTGTGGGTTGTCATTGTGTCTGTGTCTGCATGTATGTGCTCGTCTGTAGACATCTGTGCACGTTGTCTATGTATATGTGCATTTATGTGTCCGTGTGTTTCTGTGTATATGCATTTATGGCTTTGGTGTGTCTACATGTATGCAGTTTTACTGTGTATGTTATATGTCTGAGCATGTCTGAGCATCAAAATCTGGGGCAGTGGTACATCCCCTCCTGTCCCAAAATCTGGGGCAGTGGCACATGTATCTGTGTGCATACCATGTGTGCCCATATGTGTGATGTGTGTCCAAGTACCTGTTGTGTGCATGTGTGCTGTTTGTCAGGGTGTGACTAGATTCAGCCATGGGTCTTCGTGCTCTTGGGCCCTCTGGAAGGTTGTATGGTGGGAGCAGCTCTCGCCCCTCTGCTCACTCCCTGAACTGCCGTTGCTGAGAGAGGCTGAGTCAGCTCTGTTCTTAGAGGCTCCTAAGGACTCTAGGAGGAAACTCTGGCTCCAAAGCTGACATACTGCATGTAACTAGACTCCCTACATTGGTCCGTTTTCACACTGCTATAAAGATACTACCTAAGACTGGGTAATTCATAAACAAAAGAGGTTTAATTGATTCACAGTTCTGCATGGCTGGGGAGGCCACAGGAAACTTACAATCATGGCAGAAGGCAAAGAGGAAGCAAGGCAACTCTTACATGGTGTCCAGGGAGATAGAGAGAGAGAAGGCGGAAGTGCCCAACACTTATCAAACAATCAGATCTCATGAGAACTCACTCACTACCATGAGACTGGCCTGGGGAAATCCCCCACCCATGATCCAATCACCTCCCACCAGGTCCCTCCCTTGACACGCAATTCAGATTACAATTCGAGACGAGTTTTGGGTGGGGACGCAGCCAAACCATATTCCCCCAACACACACCAGGGTTCTCACCTCTCTCCAACCTTCCTCCATCAGTTAGGGACAAAGGAAGATAGGCCCATGCCCACCTGGATCCTGCATCGTGCCCCAGTCCAGGGCTGGCCGTTTCCTCCTGGGAGGCTTTATGTCTCATTTATTCCCCATTTACCTGCTACCTGCTATGTGCCAGGTGTGTGGCAGGTGCTTCACGCACACTGACTAAACCGTGCCCACCCTCTAAAATGAGAGTTATTTGTGCACTTTACAGATGAGGAACTGGAGGCTTCGAGGGTGAAGTGCCTTGTATGTGTCAGCCCATCTGTCTCCGATCTGAGGTGGTGATGCAGGGCTACAAAAGCCCAGAAAAACAGCAATGGTCCCTGGAGGGTTCCCAGGGGAGGCAGCCTCAGTGAGCACACAAGTTCCTCTTCTGCAGAACAGGAGTGAGGATAGCACCTTTCAGGTGAGGCTGAGGAAATCCTCAGGAGGAGCCAGCCCAGCATTCGCATGGGCTTCCATGGACATGTTCAGACAGGACCCCAGAGATACAGCCCCAAGTCATGGCTTACATGATGAGTCAATGCCAGCTGGTGCCAATGAAGGCCCCTGCCTTCCCCTCAGCAGCCTGTGACCATTCACCTGTCCCTTGGAGTACATTCCCAGCAAGGGGACATTTCTAGAGGTTGGGTTCTTGCTATGGCAGATGGAGCTATGGGCTTCCAGAAGGTCCTTGCAGGGCTGGGTGATCTGGAATTGTTTGGTCCCTGGTTCTTCAGGTGGGCACACTTTGGGATGGACTCCTTAGAAAAGTCCAAATACTTTAGCCCTACATAGGCTGGCCCCACCTCATCTGCCCCCTACACAACCAACTCTTTGGCTATGACACACTCCTTACTCTTCTGCAAACCCCTCATGATGCTACATCTTTGCTCTTGTTATTTTCTCTACCGAGATGACCTTGTCCCTTTTTCAACACCTGGTGAATGCCTCTACATCCTTCAAAGTCTAGCTAAAATGCCACCTCTTCCTGAAACCCTTTCCCAATCCTCCTCGGTATGGAATTAGTAGCTGCCATGCCTGACCCTCACTTGACAGGAGGGACCTTATCTAGTTCCTTCCTTCAGTCCAATGCCCAGGAAGAGGCATGTACTAGAAAGCTGAATTGATGAATGAACAAATTAAGGAACTAACTAGCCCAAAGGCGTCTAATACATAATCTCCCTTCCAGCAATGCCAGCCCCTGAGGTCGCCTTCCTGGTTTCTCCTCTGCTGTTCTCTGCATCTGGGCTTGGTTGATCTGATGCTTAGCTGGGATCCCGGCACACCAGGCACAGGCAGCATGTCAGCTCATGGCTCCCCTTGCAGCCCTGCCTCCCCTCACCACTGCCCTCATGCTGCAATGGACGCCCTCACCTCCAACCCCTGTACGGGCCTGGAGGCTCTTTCCCAGCTCCCTGTTTCCCACTCCTGGCTAACTCCTTCCTCTCCAAATCTCTGTTCCTCTGCCAATTCCTCCAGGAAGCCTTCCCTGACACAATCCCTTTCACCCCAATGTGCTGTGGGAGGGGTACCTCCTCTGGCCCCTCAGCCCTGGGCCACCCTGTCCGTCACTGACTACACTCTAGGTATGGTCTTGTGTCAGCCTCTCCCTGCAGAAGGGGGCTTCTGGAGGGCAAAGGTGGGTCTGAACCCTGTTTGTGTGACCCCAGTGTCTGGCCAGTAAAGTTCAGTGGGAAAGAAATATGACAGACCAGGGAAGGTGAAGGAGGCCACTGTGGAGGCAGGTGAGCCTCCCTTTAAGGAAATCCATGTGCATGACAATCCAGATTTGCTCAAAAGACAGAGTGGAGTCTACACTCTCACAAAGAGGGAGGTGAAGTGACACAGAGCTGGAGGGAAAGGCCACACATGTACTGAACGCCTGCTGTGTGCACTGTCTCAGGACCCTGCATCTTCATTAAGCCGTGAGGACACGAGGCTCTGAGAGAAGACTGACTAGCCAAGTGGGCTGCTGCGTTCACCGGGGCTGTGGGACACCCAAGCCCGGCTCCTTCTCAAGGGCTGGCCATGCCACCTCCCATGTAGGCTGTGACCTGGACTTCCTTGCACAAGTCCCTCTTGCTGGAGGCCCCAGTCCATCAGGACCAGCGCAGGTTTCCGCGGCCCGAGAGACTCTTTGAGCCATCCACTAGGGGGCAGGCAAGTTGTTCCAGAGTCAACCAGGAGCCCCTCGGGCAACCCTGGAGACTCGTGGACTCCTCCCCACCCCTCCCCAGCCCACAGGCTCCCGGGGCTCAGCAGGGAGAGGGAGGAGGGGGATACACGGAGTGATGGGGCACCCCACGGAGGAGTCCCACATGGGGAACCTCCCTGAATGACTGAAGCACAGAGAGAGTTCTTCAACAGCTCTCTATTTCTCACTGGCGCACTGGGGAGCTGGATGTGGTTTTAGGCTCTGTCAACGTGCAGAGTGTGGGCTCAAGGATATGGAACCTGGCCCCTGTGCATGTGAAACAGCAGATCTCAGGGTCCCCTCCCCACTGGAAAGGACTGGCCCAAGTTGGCATGTGTCCAGGATGTGTCCAGCCTCCAGACACTGACATTTTCTATGACATAACGCATAGGTGATCATTTGATACCATTCTTTCCCGGATGCTGGCTCCTGTGGCCTATCACACTCTCTCCTGGGAGGCAGGTGTGACTACCCCATCCACAGACAGGAGAAGCATCTCTGATCTGTGCACATTTCCTGGTGAGCCACAGGTTACCCTGACTGCTCTGCCTAGTCTCCTGGCGCAGAAACAGGTGATGGCCCTCTCTTCCCTGTCCTTCTCATGACAACTCTCCACCACCTCCACAATCAGTCATCAAGTCCTGCGCAGCCCGTCACTATGGTCTCCGACTTCGGTGCACAGCAAGGGCACCAGGCTTCATGCTGCTCTCTTGCCTCTATTCCCACCACTAGTCTACCTGCAGCACAGATCTTGCGACGTCACTTTTCGACTTAGCAAGTGTGCACTACTGATGGCCAAGGGCCTTTGCTGAGGAGCCCCCGCCAGCTGGCCCTGCCAGCTCTCTCCCCTGGCTGCCCAGCCCCTTTCTATCCCTATGCCCTGGCCCATCTTGTCCTTCAGATCCCCAATTTCAACCTAGAGGGTTTTTATTCTAAAAAAGTATTCCTATCAGTAGTTTTAATTACCCATTAAGGCCTGGAACCAGCGGGCTAGAGATAACCTTCCCCATCACTTTTGTGTCCGGGTACAAAATCCTTCCAGCTTGAGGAATATCACAATATCCTCTCAGCATATTTTCAGAATTGTTATTACAGACATGGGCTGGTGGGAGCTGGCCATGGGGGCAGTCTCTGTTCTTCCCATGTGTCCACCTTGAGCCCACACTCTTCACTTTGACAGAAACTAAAACCACATCCAACTCCCCAGTGCACCAATGAGAAATGGAGAGTCGGTGAAGAATTTCTGGGAGCCAGAGAAGACAGCGCATCATGGCTCACCATGCAGCCAAACTTCATGAACTTTTTAAAGCCTCAGTTCTCCTTCCAGGAGTCCCTTCCCTGGAAGCTGCTTTACCTTTTTCCATCCTTTTTCCATCACTCCCTTGTCCCCAGATCTCCATGTTGTCCCTAAGCCACCAGCACCGAGCCTCAGCTTCCTGGTTCATTGGTGGTTACCCAAAGAACAACTACAAGACTGATCCAAGGTCCAGGAACCCTTTAAAGGGCCGGCTCAGGTCTCCCCAGGCACTGTCTCCAAGGCTTCCCCTGTGGGCAGCCCATGGGAGGGTCTTTATTTCACTAGAAAGAAGGAACTAATGTGGATAGAATATCTGCAACGTACCTCTCACTTCCATCATGCAAGGCAAAGATTATTCTCGCTCTATTTTCGATGCAGCTACTAAGACTCAGTCCAAGGTCACCCAGCAAGCCAGGGGCAGAACTGGACCTCAACTCCAAAGCCCCCACCACCTGCACCACCCTGGTGGCCTTATGGGCCCCAGTCAAGTACTATATGGAAAAAGGTGACTCAGACAAGGTCACCAGCTGCAAGGTAGGGCCCAGCGAACGGAGCTGGAGTAGGGTGCAGAGGATGGGGCAGGTGAGGCCAGGTGAAGCCAAGGCCAGCAGCCAGGTCTCTGGATGTGGATGGAGGAGTTGAGGGGGCAGATGCCGGAGTGTGCTGTGGACCCAGGTCAAGGTCAGAACTTGCAGGGTAGGCTGGACATGGAAGAGTGAAAAGGCAGAGAAACAAATGAACTCTGGCCACCCGCCTGGGGAAGCGCACTGAAGGGCTGTTTATTCCCACAGCCACCATGACCTCTCATTCGGCCTCCTGGACTTACGTAGCAGGGAAGTGAAGAGCCTTTTGAACTGGAGGCTCGGCTTTTTTTCTTTCTTTTTAGTGGTATGGAAACCCCACAATGTAGTTTCTGCAGCCCTCACCTCTGGTAACTCTAAATCAGGTGAAAGAGGGAGAGATAGATGGGAAGGAAGAGAGAGAGGGGGAGGGAGAGGCAGGAGAAAGAGAGAGGGAGAGGGACTTCGAAAGAGCTAACTGGGCACAGCTGGGGAGAGCAGGAAAGGGGAGAGGAGATGGTGGAGGATGTATGTGGGTTTGTGATATAGAACCTGGCCCCTGTGTGTCGTGAAAGAGACAGGAAAACGGGAAGTGTGACGTGGACTCAGACGCCCTGGGCCATCAAAGGCTTTTAAGCAGGAGGGTGACCTGGTCAAACCTGTGTTTTGGAGAGACTCCATCAGGCTGCCATGTGGGGCCTGAGTGAATGAGCGGGAAAAGAGAGATCCTGGGCCAGGAAGCAGTCCTGGGGAAAGGGCCAGGGGAGAAAACGCCAGGCCAAAGAGTGAGTGGGAGCTCCGGGAGCTTCCATGTTTAGAGATCAGGTAGAGGAGGAGGAGGAGGAAGAGAAGGGCCCGCAGCAGGATCCTGAAGGAGATGCAAGAGAGGAGAGAGGAGGGCCAGGAGCGGGTGTTCCAAGGTGCCACAGGAAGAGGGCCATTAAAGGAGGAGGGGAAGCTGTGAAGAACATAGCCAAGGGACCTGGACACTGTCCCTCGGTCTAGCCACAGCAGTTCTGCCATGGATGTGCTTGTTGAAATGAGGAGCTGGAGGCAGGTGGAGAGTGGAGGCAATGGAGGCAGCAAGAGTGGCTTTCTTGCAGGTAGCTAGCTCCCTTGTGGGTCTGGCTAGGAGGAGAAGAGAGGAGGGGGCCACAGCTGAAGGGAACCTGGAAGGCCCAGAAGGGGCTTGTGAAACAGGGGCGTGTACAAGAGGGCTTGCCCAGAAGGTTCCCCCAGGAGGCAGGTGCTGCCTCTGCCAGCAGGAAGCACAGCCCATCCACCAGGAGGCCAGGTGGTCACTGATGCCAGCAGAGGCAAATTTGATTTGGGGAGTCAGGTTCAGGCCTCAAACCCGGGTCTCCTGACCCCAGCATCACAGGAGAGAAAAACTGGCAAGCAGGCTGAAGTCGCACAGCCTAGAAGAAGTCAGGGAGTGGCAGCCCTGAGGCCACATAACCCCTTTTTTAAGCTTCCAGACCTGCAGAGAGATTGGCTTGGTGACAAGGCCTGCCATCCATCCCTCAGTAGACAGGATACAGAACTCTGCATTCTGGAGCCCCAGCCCAGCTCCCAGGGCCCAAAGCTCACAGCATCCCAGCTGGATTAATCATGAGATTCCTGGGAGGCCAAGGGAGTCGGTCTGACTTATTTAGCCCAAACTGTGTCCTTTCCCCTCCTTTCCTTTTTCATGTCAGGAAACCAGCCCTAGTGGAAGCCACTTGACTTATGTGTGGTCTGCTTCTGAGAAAAATCAGAGTCACGAGCCATGCGAGATGACAGCCTAGTTCCCATGAGCATGTGCACCCGTGCCCGTGTATACAGGCGTGCTCACGTGTCTTTGTGTGTGCACATCCATGCACACAGACAAGAGGCTTATCTGTGCTCTCTGTCTGCTGTGTGTGTTCTGGTGCACTGGGTTTGAGGAGCCTTGGTATTTTAAGTCTTCAATGTACATACTGGTTGTGAGCTGTGTTTGTGTGCAATGTGTGTGGTATGTTTGTGAGTGTGGTGTTTGTGTAGGATATATGGATATAGTGTGTGTACACTGTGTATGCTCAATGTGCATGTTTGTGTTGTGTTTTGCACGTGTGGTGTTTAATTGAGAGTTGGATTTGTGCAGGGTGTGTGGTGACTGTGACTTTTGAGGGCGTCTCTGAAATGTCTGAATGTTTGTGAGTCGTGTGTGTGCCTATGTGAAAGTTGTGTGTGAGGTCGATGCATGCTTGTTGTTTTCATGAGTCGTGACCCTGTGCATCTCGTGTTGCCTCTGAGGATGCATATGAAGGATGTGTGTGCGGCTGTGGCTGGGCTGCTGCAGGTGCACTGTGTCTGTGGGGCGAGCGCATGTGGGTCTCATCAACAGGTGGAAAAATGCCATGGGGGAGGGGTAAAAGTCCAATGCAGCAGAGAGGGCAGCCCCGCTCTTGCCTCCTCCTTGCCCCTGTAGAGCCTCAGCTTCCCCTCAATGGACAGTACTTGAAGGACTCTAGGAACACCCCATGGTCATGAGGAAGATGGCAACATGACTAGGACAAGATAGGGGCTCTGTGACCTGTCCCTAAGAAGACCCTGTCCCTGTGACAACTGGGTGTGCCCAGGCCTCCGCCCCCTCGCTTGCCCCTTGAGGGCTTCCACCTGCCCTCCTGAGGAACGCTGTACCCTCATGCTGCCCATCCACACTGTCCCCGAGGGGCAGCCACAGCTACATTCCAGGCAGGTTTCTTCCCTACATCCCCTGAGCACAGCCAGGGGAAGCTTCAAAACCGTTTCTCTCTCCCTGAAACGAACCAGCACAAAGACTATAGCTGCTGCCAAAACCCTCAAATGCTGACCTGGGCAGGGAGCACCGCAAGCTGTGCCACTGACTGGCGAGCAACAGCTTAATACAAGTGCACTCACTCTTCAGACTGCCCTAGCTGTCCATTGTCCATCGCTGCCCTCACTCTACTGGGTTCAGAGGTGAGGCCACCAGCCCAAAGTAACACAGCAGTGAGTGGTACGGCAAGGATGAGAATGTGGGTGGGTCTCTCTCTGAAACCCAGGTTGCTTCTCTTCCTCTATTCTGCCCTTCTCAGTCCCCTCCTCACCCCACCTAAGGTGGGAGGGGGAACACAACTACACACAGAACGTTTAGATAATTTGTTCTTTGGGCTCATTAATGCTCCTTCAAGTGACGATATGATCTAGTATTCAGTGGGTAGGCGCTGGAGCCCCACTGCCTGGACTCACCCATACTGGCTGTGCAAGCTTAAGTTAATTACTCATCCTTGCTGCATTTCCTCGCGTGTCATCTGCAAAATTGAGCTGCTGCTGCTGCTAATAATAATAATAATAATAATATCTACCTTCTTGGGTGTAGTTAAGGATTGAATGGGTTGCAATATGACAGCTGCATTAGAAAGTTGCCTGGCCCAGCCTATTCCCTTCCCAACTTGAAATTACTCACAGTAAGAAAGATTAATAATTCTATTAACCATAACCTTTACATTTCATTCCTTCGTTTCTGCGATGCAGTGTGGAGCTGGTGTTATCCACACTTCATAGGTGAAGACTGGGCAACTGTGAGAGCAGAGGCCAGGGCCTGCCCCGAGCCCCACCGCAGAGGCTGCCTGCTCCTCATCAGCGCGGTGCTTCCCTGGAGCAGTGCGTCTCAAAGGGTGGTCTGAGGACTGGCAGCATCAGCACCACTGAGGGTTTGCTGGAGGTGCAGATTCTGGGCCCCACCTCTGACCTACTGAACCAGGCTCTCTGGGGTGGGGCCCGGCAATCCGTTTAGCCAGCCCTCAGGGATTCTGATGCTTGCCAAAGCTTGAGAAGAACTGGGCTAGACCTCTGAAGGGGTTGCTCTGTGAACCCAGGAGCACCCCACGTGAGGCCTGTGGAAGAAAGTGGAGGAGGAAGAGAGTCAGACCCTTGGCCCACTGTGTGACCTCAGGCCACGTCCTCATCCTCTCTGGGCCTAGAATCTGTCATATTTCTTGGCATGGGAGTAGAGGAGGCAGGGAAGATTCTCTGAAATTCATGGCCACCTCTCCTCCTCTGTGCTGGTGCCCTGCTCCTATGAGTGCTGCTTTCAAGAGCTCACGTGTTTGCAGCCACCTCATCCTGGCCTTAGCTCTGTTGCTGTTTTTGGTACCTTGGAGATGACACTTTGTGACCTCATGGACCATAACCAAAGCCCAAAGTGATAAACACTGGATCATCAAGAAAAGGGTACATCGGGTTTAGCCTTTAAGCAGTTAAAGCGGAGGAAAAAGTTGCATGGCTCAAAGGCACAACCCCTCGGGTTCCCAGCAGCCTAGTGCTACAGAAAGCTGCGGTTTCATGGTCCACAGCTCAGCACAGCATCAGGTTGTGGAGACGCTTCTGATCCTGCCCTGCCTGGTCCATCCCCCCAACTCCCTTGGGGCCTCTGAGAGCCTCCAGTCCCTTCAGCCACAGTAGTCACTGACGGGACTCTGAGCCAGGAGCCTTTCGTGTGGTGGTTGTGGGGTATTTGGGGCCTCACCAGCACCTGCTTCCCCTGCCTTGGTAACGCTAAGTGCTTCCATGAGGGGGTGCCTCGTGCCTCCATCAAGAACAGAAAACCAGCAGAGTTAAGTCCCTCATTCTCTGGCCACGAATGAGGACTTGGAGCCTGAGGACTTGGATGGGCCTGCCCACCATGTCCGCTGTGTGACCTCCAGCAAGTCACAGAGTCCCTGCAGGCTTCATCTCTCTCTGTAAAATGGGGGCAGAGATAGGCCTCCCCTCATCGGACAGCTATGGGCAGGGGATAAGTAAAGAACCTGGCCCCAGGCCCAGTCCTGCAAGCCCTTGATATTCCCACTCAACAGACCAGCTACTCCCCACCACTGGGCCATTTATAACATCCTCCTGCCCCTCCAGGAGGTGGCCTAGAGATGGTGTGGCCTGAGCCCATTTGCCCTAGGGAGAAAGTGAGGGGAGTCAGGGGAAGAACTGGGGAACCCAGGGTTTTGCCCTAGAAGGCAGGGCCCAGAAGGGGCTCATGAGGTAACTCCCAGACTCTCAGGGGCTCATGTGAGTGCTGGGCAGAAGCAGGGAGTGACATCTCTGCAGTGAGATCTGGCCTGAAAATCAGAAGACCTTGGTTCAATTACTGGCTCCATAGCTGTGCTGTGTGACTTTTGGCAGTTACTTAACCTCTCTGAGCCTGGTCAGTAATTGAGAATAAAGGTCTCTGAGTTTCCTGGTCAGTCATTGAGAATAAAGACACCTAACTGGAAGGCTGCCTATACTCTCATTTGCCACATGAGATGAAGGACTGACCCACAGTGAGCAGTCAGCAAACAGCAGTGGAGACTAAATTGGCAGTCTAGGGTGCCATGGGCCTTTCCACCCTGGTTCTACAGTTAGATCAGGACAGCAAGGCTCAGAGAGGTTTAGCAGCTTGTCCAAGGTTACACAGGATGTGCACATCATCGCCTTTCTGGGCCACTAGCTCCTGCGTAGGACCCTCAGGTTTCAATCTGGCCTGAGGTGAAATCCTCCCAGGGAGCCTTAAGCCTGACTTGGTGCCCGAGCGGATTTTTTCATCTCAGAATGGTAGTCCTGAGGACACAGGAAGAGATGCATCTCTTATATCTTCACTGACAATGCATGAAGGAATGGAAGCATTTCCACAAAAATATCAACACCGTGAAGCCTTAGCTGTCTGTTGATGGGCTGCCCAGGAGAACTCCCCATTTCTGGAGGTGTGCCAGCAGAAGCTAAGTGACACTGGTGAAGAAGAAAGCTGGACTTGGTGGCCTTTAAAAGATCCTCCACAAGGCTGCCAGGCAAGCCTGAGTCTGCTTAGTTTCCACCCACCCTTACTCCTGCAAACTCAAGCTCTGCCTCCCGGACTTGGCCTTCAAGGCCTCTGGACTGAATCATCCTCTGTGCTCTCATCTGGCCCGGGAGTTCCAAAAAGGTAGGCATTGGACATTTTTATTCAGCGATTGTCCTGGGCCCACCAGAGAAGAGAGGTCGTGTTTACTGAACAAAGGTCCCCGCAACCAGGAACTTCACACATGTCGTTACAGGCCATTCTCATACACCGGGTACTGTTATTAGTTTCACTTTTCAGGTCAGCAAACCGAGGTCAGGAAGGTCGAGCAACCTGCCAGAAGTCACACAACAACATGACTGCCGAAGAAGTGAAGAGATGAAGGAAGGGGTGCTGAGCCTGTGGGCTTCCCGGCTTTTAGCCTCTGGTCCCCAGAGGCATCTGCAGCAGGTGGGCACACTTGGTTGCCCATCTGCCTCAAATGTTGGGGAGCCCCATCCGGGCACTGAGTAAGGTGGAACCCCACGAGCTGACTAACCACAACCACAGCCTCTGGGGGGCGGGGGAGTGAGAGGCAGGGCACTCACCCCCAGCCCACCATAGCCCCAGCCCCGCCCTCCTGGGCCCTAGCAGAAGCTCTGCCATAGCCCAGTGATTTCTGTTTGGTAGCAGCTCCAGGAAGGGTGAGGCAGTGCTCAGTCAGCCTGGGCCTGGATGGCGGGGAGCTGGTCCGATATGCAAGGCCAGGAACTGCCCGAATGATCCAGTCACTCTGCTCATACTGCAGGGCAGCTTCAAAGCACTTTCCTGGACATTTGGCCCCTTGGACAGGGACCTGGAAAAGGAAGCCCGCAGGATAGAGGAGTATCCACCAACTGCCACAATAAAGGCAGTGAGAAGTTGCCTAACAACCACTGGGTGCAGGCTCCAGCTGGATCCATTGCACTTAGTTCTAGCACCAACTCCAAGTAGTAGCTACTATCTTTCCCACTTTACAGATGGGGCCCTGAGGTTCCATTTGACCAAATGGAGCATTAGAGACCAGGGAGGGGGCTGGATGGACCAGCTAGGACCCTATGGACATAGATCTGAGGCCTTGGGTGGCTGAGAGGGAAGAGAAAGAGGTTTGGATACCTTTCCCAGGCCCTGCTGAGAGATTCCTTACCTGCACCTCCTGCCCATCCCCTCAGTGCAGCTCAGGCCTCCTCCTTAGGGAAGCTTTCCCTGATTTCCTCCTCTAAGGCTAGGTCAGGCCCCTGGGGCACCTGCTGTCACAGCTTGTCCTCTCTGGGTTGACCCCATCTGCTCAGATCCATCTCCACAGTAGACTGAACAGGCAGAAGAAAAGACAGTAACTGTAGGGACTTCAGGAAATCCCACTTCTGAGCCCAGCCTTACCCTGATTTGCCAGAAGGCCCTGGGTGGTCACTTTCATGCCTGTAAAATGGGGCACCCTACCCCACTCTAGGGCTGGTGACCATCAGGGAAGAGAAACACTGTGGAAGACCATCAGGGAAGAGAAACACTTCCACCCCCAGAACCAGGACCTGGAGGACAGCCAGGGCCCCTCTCCTCTAGGGACCCGCATCCTGGAGCCCACAGGCAGCAGAGCAGGGTACCTGTGATTTGGTGGGGACAAGGCATCTAGAAGAGGGGTGGCTTTGGGGAAGATCTGCTTCAACCTCCGATCTAAACGACAATACCGCCACCCTATATTTGCACAATACTTTAAAAAATCGGCCAAGATAATGCCCAAACTGAAGCAGACTTGGCTTTATGGACAGAGTGGGCTCAAATCCCTGATTCTTACAAGCTGTGTGACTTTAGACATGCCACTTAACCTTTCTGAGCCTCAGTTTCCCCAACTATAAATAGGGACCTTACTAGTCTCAGACAATTGGTTTTCATGTGTACACACTGCCCCCGCCCTAGCCTCAGTTTCTCCGTCCGAAAGCTGAGGACTTTGATGGTGCTATTTCACAGGCTGTTGAAGGGCCCCGCAGATGATGGAGGAGTACGGGTCTAGACGCTAAAGCACAGTTCGGAGAGGAAAAGTGACCTGCCAGGACCCACCAGAGCGGGCGGCTTGGTGCGGGGAACCCCCTCCGCGGCCGCCCCAGGGCCAGAGAAGGGTCATTTCCTTCCGCATTCAGCCCCGCCGTCACCTCGCCTGTTTGCCCCCGCGTTAAGTGCGGCGGCGCCAGCAGCTGGGAAATCGGGGCCAGGCCGGATTTCCTCTGTGGACCTGCGGCTCTTAGAGCCACCGCGCCCCCCTCCGGACCCCGCGGGGCCGCGAACTGCACGTGCGGCGGCCACCGGGACGGGCCTAGCTCCCACGGCGCTTCCTCTGCGACCCCTCTCCCTCCCGCCCTCTCATCTCACCCCTCTGGGTCCCCGCCCCTTCCCGGCCGAGGTCCCAGGGTGATGAAGATGCTTCGCCGCTCCGCCCCAGTCCGCCTCCGCCAGCTCCGGATAAACCGAGGCACGGGGCCAGGCGCTAGGACCCCGCGGCCTCGCCGGAGGGGGGCGTGGCGTGGCGGGCCGGCGGGAGAGGTATTTAAATTGCAGCCGGAGCGCGGGGGCTCCGGTGGGGCAGCTGAGTGGCCTGCGCCTCCTCGGGCCGTGACCCCGGGGTCTGGCGCGGGGTGGGACCCGGGGGCGGGTTTGCGCAAAATGTGCCGAGACTGCCCGGGAGAGGAACTGCGGCCGCGCTGAGCCAGGTAGGAGCCGCCAGGCGGGCGAGGTGGCCGGCCCTCGGGGGGCGCACTGTTGCGCGCCCCTCGCGAGCGCAGGGAGGGGTCTGGTCCCGCGAGACGCCCCCCAAACCCTCCCCTCCCGCCGTCCCCACTGCGCGCGTGGGGCTGGGGCTGACCCTCCCTCGGTTCCTGGGAGGCCCCCAAGGCTCCTGTCTCCGCGGAGCTTTCCCGCAAAGGAGTGAGACCGAGGTTCCCATTTGACAGCTGGGAAAACAAAGGCCTGAAGACCGGACTTGCCCAGGAACACACAGCTAGGCAAGGGCAGACCGGAATTTGAATTCACGTTTCCTGCAACGTTCCGATCCCGGCCAGGCGTGGGGCTGCCCATCCCACAGCACTAGATGGCCTGCCCATTTCTCGTAGTGGGGTGGGAGGCACCTACCGCTCTGCAAGGGGCTCTGAAGCCAGCCTTCTTCATGGCTGGTAAGATGTGAGGGACCCCCACCCCCACCCCGAGCTGCCTGAAATTCCGCCATCACAGCCACATTCCTTTGGGTTAAGGTCTAATTCCCCCGTGGGATGCACATGTCTCCAGAACGAGGCTTGCCCTTAGTGATTCACTGCTTGACAGGAACGTCCGCAGCAGCTCTCCCAGGACCCCACTCTGCCAGTAAGTCAGCTGAGGCCGAGAGGAGGGAGAGAGGACCTCAGAGCCCAGACTGTGAGCTAGTCTGCCCTGCTCCTGCATGTGAGGGGTCGTTGGCAGGGCTTAGGGAAGGAGACCTTGGTCCGGTATAGTGGAAACATTTGCTTTGGAGGTAGATGAACTGGATTCTGATCCTGACCCTGCTATTTGCTCCTTGTGTGACTTTAGGTAAGTCACCTCTCTGAGCCTCCTTTTCTTCATGGGCAAAAGAAGACAGTTCTATGGGGGGAGTCGGCTCAGCTTGTGCTGGAGAAAACACAGTATTCAGGTCATGTAGAACTGGATAAATCCGAGCTCCAAAGCCCTTGTGAGCTGGGTAACTCTGGGGGTAAGTCACTTCACTTTTCGGAACCTGTTTTCTCAACTGTAAAATGGGAATTACAGTAATTGCCTCAATAGGTGATTGTGAGAATTAAATGAGGTGATATAGGTCAAGTGCTTAAAAGACTGTCTAACATCCTTAAATGTAGGGTGGGCTTATTGTGATAGTAGTCATTGCCCCCCGTACCCCTGCTCTCTTACCCCTGCTCTCTTCTCTCTCTGTCTGTCTCTCTCTCACACACACGCACACACACACACACACACACACACACACATTCTTTAGCACTTTTCTGCCTCCTCTTGCCCAGGCCACTTGTCTGCAGGCTTGGGGCCTCCCCACTGAGCACACCTCACCTGGGATGCTCAGCCCTGCGAGGGTCACTGTGCCAGCTGGAAGGACAGTGAGGACGCAGGGCACCTTTGCTGCTATTCTTTGCCGGATCATCACAATAGTTGGGGTTGGCCAGTGGCAGAACTGGAACCCAGCTGCCTGCCCTGCAACAGGACACTGGGGCACCAAGAAATGAAGGAACTTACCCTAGGGAGCAGAGCTGGTGAGTGGTGGGCTTTGGATGCATGCCTGGGTCTAAGTGACACCGTCCTCCTTTTTGAGAGAGAGTAGTCTTGGGCACCACTGAGGAGGGCCCACAGCTGAGGGGCCCTTCCTGTCAGATGCCAGGACAGAGTGCCCATGTGCTCCAGGGACGGTCCCTTCTGGATGTGCACAGGGCCACCTTGGGGATAGAGTGGGGTTTGGCAGAGGAAGGGGAAATAAGGGCCTAGGACCCTTCCTTGTCCTCACCTGGCACTCTCCACTCAGTCTGCTGCAGCTGAGCTTCTGCCCTGACTTTGCCACTTGTTCACTAGTCTTTAGTGAGCACCTACTTAGTAGGCCCCTGTTCCCACATGATAAGAAATAAATGATGAGGAAATGATACATGTGGGAAAACAATGACATGTGTGAGGAGCTGAGGAAGAGCATTCAGGGAGAGGAAACCGCAGGAGCAAAGGCCCTGAGGCAGGAATGAATTTGCTGTGTTGAAGGAACAGCAAGAAAGCTGGAATTTAGTGAGGGAAGGGAAAATGGACAAGAGTCAGAGAGGAGACTGTGGATGGCCTGGATTTTCTTGGAGATTTTCAAACAGTAGAGGTTTAGGGTCTGACAGATGATTTTATCTCTCTGGCTGCTAGGTATAGGACAGATTATAAGGGGTCAGTGTGTTGTGGTTAAGGCCGGTATTGGGGTGGCATCTCAGTCTGTGGCAGTGACAAGAGGGAAGTAGGAAGATCTGGGGTCTCTTTTTCAGGGAGAGCAGTCAGAGCCCTCTGATGGCACAAATAGGGGAAGGGAATGTGGCAGGGAGGTGAAGGGAGAGCCAAAGAGAACTGCTGTCACTAACGACCCCATGTCACCAATACTCCTGGTGTCAGTTCTCTGTGCCGCTGCTGACCTGCTGTGTGCTGTGAGATGCATCTCAGGACGGTGAGCCCCTCTCTAGGGGCACTTCCCATGGGAGGGGGGTGGGACACAGTACCCACGGAGGGCTTGGTGCTGTGCTCACTGGAAGCTCGGGGGCTCTGGGAGGACTGGAGGACATAGCCCAGACTTGGGGAACCAAAGAAGACCTCTTGGCCCATCTAAGCTGGGACCCCAAGGATGAGGAGGTCTTTAGTAGAAGAGGAGAGGGGAGGAAGTGAAGGTTTGGGGCAGGGAAAATCTGCTCAGGGAACTGATAGAAATATGAGATGTCCAGAATCCAGAGTGTGAGAGGGGACACTGGGGAAGGAGGCTGGAGGGAAGAGCTGGCCAGGCAGGGCATGCTCCCCAACAGCCTGGAAGGCCCTGCAAAGGGGTTTTCACTCAGTTCTGAATATGCTAACTTTTTAACGGGCGGTGGCGTTCTGCTTTTTAAACAGTAGAACAAAGTTTCCTGTGAAAGCGCAACCTGTAATGCAGGTGAGAGCAGAGCAGCTGCGGGGGCAGCGCCTGTGGCCCTGAGGGGAGCCAGGGAATAGGGTTCACGGGTCCGGCTGTGGTCTGTATGCCTTCAAGCGAGATGGGATTCACAGCAGCCATCTTCATCCAAAGCTCATCATTAGTGGGTTCCAACAGTCAAAGACGCTGCCCTCAAAAGCCCTGTAAATGCCTTTTCTCCTGCAGCATCCTTCAAAATCGCGGTTCAGCACTCACTCAGGGAGCACCCACTGTGGGAGGCCTGAGAGTGTGAATTTGAAGGGCACAGACCCAGGATCCAGACTTGCCTGGGCCAGTGGCTTGTTCACCGCGTGACCTCGGGCATAGTACCTAAGCTCGCTGAGCTTTCTTTTTCCCTTCTGTAAAATGATCATGGAACCAAGTCATTGAATTTTTGTGAGGATGGAATGAGTTCACGCCTAGAAAGTGCCGAGAAGAGGGCCTAGTGCATAATGGGGGCTCTGGTAGTGGCATCTCATTTGATTCTCAACAAAACTTGGCATGGCTGCCATTAACCTCAAATGAGGAGACTGAGGCTCAGAGAGGTGAAGCGACTTGTAAGGTCACACAGCAGGAAGGTAGAGGAGACAAGAGGGAGCAGTCGGATGTGGGTGACTGTGCGCCTGGTGCTCTTGGAAGGCTTTCTGTGTCCCTCTTTAAGACTCTCTGTATCGCTGTCACTTCTCTTTTGTGTTCATTTGTTTTCTGAGTTCCCGGTTCCCAGCACAGAGCCAGACATGAGGAGGTATTCAGTAAAGGTGTGAATGAATGAATGAAATTCATGGATGGATTTGTATATCCCTAGCACTTGGCCAATGTCCTTAGTGAGGGGGTGAGTGAGCCTCCAGCAGCACTGGGATTTGACCCTGCTGAGGGCCTGTGCAGTCCCCTTAGCCCCACCCCTGGCTGCTCTCAGAAGGAAGGGCTGGCCCAGGAGGCCAGAGTGTGGCTTCAGTGAAAGTACAGGGCCTGCCAGGCTGCTCCTGGGGAAGTCCGCAGAGCAGTGCTGGGGCAGCCAGGCCTCCTGTGGGGCTTCCTGTCAAGGCCCGGGCCCAAGCCTTGAACAATGGCAAGGGCTCGAGAATCAGAGAATCAAAAGGAAAAGGGCAAAATAAAGGTGGGGGAGTGGGCAGAAAACGAGGAATTCCATATGGGGACTGAGGAGCTGGTATGGAGGACTTGTGTGGCCTGGGTGGAAATGTAGTCAGAGGCCCACCCTCCAAACCCCCTCTACATCCCCATGCCCCCATTCCCTGGCCCTGAGCATGGCCTAGGGTAACCCTTAGGGTCTGTCAGCCTTCTGTGCATCCCCTCCGGGCTGTCTTCCGGCGGGTGGGGTCTTTTGAAAACCCCCATCTGGCCAAGTCACCTGCCGCTTTAAAACTCTTGCTTCCCCTGGGTAACAGGCGGCTCCTTGGCCTGGGTGAGAGGCCTACTATGATGGGCTGCAGGCCCATTTCCCACGCGGCTCTCCCCTGCTCAAAGCACCTTTACTCCAGCTCCAGCCGTGCTCTGAGGTTCCGAGGGCAGGCACAGAATGGGTGGGAGTGGGGACTGGCAGTGGGAAGGAGCCAGTGGTCTTACAGTGTTCCCCTTTCCTCTCCGCCCTACACAGAGCCATGAGCCCCCAGATCCTGCTGCTCCTGGCCCTGCTGACCCTAGGCCTGGCTGCACAACACCAAGACAAAGTGGCATGTAAGATGGTAAGATGCTCTGCCCAGACAGGGTGAGGGCCACCCCCACCTCCCTGCCCTAGGGTGTGCTAGTGCCCCAGCCCCAGAAGCCAGAAGTTAGAAGAGTCAGGAGAGGAAAGGGAATGTACCTTGCATTTAATGAGCACCTACTAGAATGTTTAAACACCTTGTTTACCCAACAATCCTGCCAGGTAAGCACCATTATTCTCATTTTGCAAAGGAGGAGACTGAGGCTAGGAGAGGTTGTGACTTTTCCAAGGTCATTCAGCTGGGAACAGTGAGGCTGATATTACACTGTATTCCCCCAAGCTGTCCCCACAGAGCAGTAGGCCCAGCTAGGGGATCTAGAATGTATATATGTATGGGGAATTTGGGGTAGGTCAGCTGGGGGGGACTCCTCTGTGCTCATCCCTCCTGGGGACAAATCCCCTTCCTAACTGGGCTCCTTGACTTGGGACTGCCCACTGGGGTGCCTCTCACTCCTTACTGCCCAGGTCAAATGTTGCCATCTCCAGGAAGCCTCCCCAAGCCCCTCCCAGGCTGGCCTAGTCTGATCACACCTTCCTCTGGGTTCCTGTGGTCCCCAGGCTTCCCTCTATCTCAATACAGAGAAGACTGAGCACGTGGTGGGGGTTGGTGAAAGGGTCTAAGCCTGTCTCACCTGCCAGACCATGAACTTCCCTAGGGCAAGGACCAAGTCTGATTTGCTTCTATTCCTTTCTCCTGTCCCAAGCCAGGGAAACTAGCCCTAAAGTTCTTGTGACTCTATGAGATACAGGGCAAAGAGAACACCTAGGTCCACTTGTAAGGCCGGGCAGTCACTGAGACCAGAGCCTGGCTGGGGAAAGGGCAGGGCCTCCGGAAGCCCCTCTTGGACCTGAGACTCGAAGAAGCTTATGACACAGAACCAGCAGCTGCTTCAGGAGGCAGGAAGTGCCGGCAGCTGCCTGCCCGCAGCCCTTCCCTGGGGGTGCAGTGTCTCCTGTTGCCACCACCTTTCTTGCTCTTCAGAGCCCTTCTAAGATTCCTGGAGCCCAGAATTACGGGCAGAGAAGGCCTCAGACGTCACCAAATACAAACGCACATTCTACCTCAGGGAGATGAGGCTCAGAGGGGAAAGACCTTAACCACCCAACAGGCAGACGGGAAGCGAGTGAGTTTTGGAGTCTGGGGAAATGAGATAAGAGATAGGAAAGCACTTTCTGAACCAGCATGGGGATAATACACACGGGAGGGGAAGGAGAACACGTGTAACCCACCAGGGACCTACAGGATTCGAACCCAGCTGCCTTTGCCGCTGTTCACTGCCTGGTGCCTCTCCCTACTCTGCTTTCCTCCCATGATCAGGTGGTGAAATGGAGTTGGATGGCAAGTCTTTGTTTTACAAAAAGGAAGCTGGGCAATGGTATCCTGATAGCCCAGAACAGTGGGTGGGAGCTCTAAACTCTGGCCAAGGGCCAATTCCTCCAATTCCCTCCCACTGTAAGCCAGGCAATGCTGGGAGCTCAGAGCTGAAGGAGGCATGGAGACCCTGGAAGTGGAGCTCTGAGCACCATCCTGGACTTCAGGCTCTTTCCTGGACTGGACTGGAGAGCTGGGCATCCCAGTGCAGCCCTGCCCACCAGCAGGCCCCCTGAGCAGGCTTCCAGAGCAGGGGTCTTGGGCCCCTGAATGGAGAGGAAGGCTTGGGCTGTGGGCTTGGCAAACTTTGTGTCCTGGATCAAGTCTCAGGGGCTAGTGCCCCAGGGAGCCTTTGCCTATCCAGAGGTAGTATGCCTCTCCACTTGCCCGGGGGTAACACGTGGGGCACCGCAGAGTGCCCCCCACACTGTAACACTCAGTAAGTGGGTCCCTGATGCTCTTTGCTGTGCCGACCAGCTGAGGGCCCAGTGGTCAGAACTTGGCTGGCACCAATAGGAAAAGGAATTTGCAAATGAGAGTTTTGAGCCCCTGCCTGTCTGATCTTGGGCAGCCCACTCCCCTTAGCCTCAGTTTCGTTAGAGGTACAATAGGAGCAGGGTGAACAATGCCTGGGAAGATTTAATGGGGTAGGGGCCTCTGCACTCAGCACGAAGCCTGACACAGCTGGGGCTCCACCACAGGTCATTTCGTTGTTTCTGCTTTAAATAAGGAATGCCCCAGGGGGTAAGGGCTGTGAGGAGGAGGCTATGTTTAGTGGCCCCTGCAGGCAGAGAGGTTGTGAGGGAGGAAGGGCAAGGATGGGCAAGGCAGCCAGGCAGGTTTCAGGTTCTCACAAGTGCCCAACTGCCGGGGCATCCCTGGGCCTCCTGAGGCCCCTGTGAACCTGCCTCCCTTGGAGGCTACATGGAGTCATTGTGCTGCATGGAGTAGGAAGAGCCACACAGAGGCCTGAGGCTGGGCAGGTCTCTTCCTCCGCCTACTCACCTTGGGGCTCTCAGGAGGAAGCGCAGAGCTGGACCAGGAGAGGAACACGCCAGCTTGTGTTCCTTCCCTACCAGCTCAGCCACTGGCTCACTGTGAATTCATGCAAGTCACTGCCATCTTCAGGCCTCAGTGTCCCCATCTGGGAAGTGGGTGAGCTGAACTCTTCTTGCTCTAGCCGTCTTTGACTATATTCTGAAAATATCAATCATCCATTTTCTTTCCTCCCAGAGAAGTGATTGATTCAGTGCCTCAGACCTTTACTAAACCGATGATGCCTGGGACTCATTCATTAGGAAAAATTGACTTGCTAGTCAGGTCCAAGGCATCCACATCCACCAAACCAGTCCCTGTTTGCTCTGAGCTCGCTGTCTAGCAGGTCCCCACACAAACAGCCACAATTCAGCGGGGCAAAGCTCTGAGAGGAAGCACAGTCAGGGAGGGTTCCCTGGTAGAGGAGGCCCTGAAGCTCAACATGAAGAGTTCACATGTGGATCTGGTTGGGGATGGCATATCCAGCTCAGGGAGGAGGCTCAGCAGTGGGTGTGGGAGGGCATGATGGGCAGTGGTCAGCTGTGGTCACTGCATGTGGGCTGGGGTGGGAGGTGGGGGACAGGTTGGCAGGGGCTACAAACAGCCTCGAAGGCCCTGCTGAGGGTCCTGGACTTCACCATGGAGAAGTTTAAGCCAAGCTGCCTCATAGTCAGAGTGGAGCTTTTGAGCCGTTGTCAGGCATTTAGCAGTGAATGGGCCAGAATGGGTCAGTGGAGACAGAAGCTGGGGGCAGTGAGCCTGAGCCCGGTGATTGTGGAAGTCAGACTCTTTTCTGGGAAAGGCTGGGGTTCCTGGAGGCCTGGAAGAGAAAAGGGAGACCTGCATTTGCACAGAAAGAATTTTGGTCCCAGAAGGCACATCTGCGGAAGAACAAGATTGAGGCCTTTGGTTGTTAAAAAACCTGGGTTCAAATCCCAGCTCTGCTCCTCACCAGCTGGGCAATCCTGGCACCTCCCTTCCCCTCCCTGAGCCTAGATTTCTGTAAATGGGGTGATCGTATCAGATGCACAGGCTGTGGTAAAGACCAATGGGACCACAGGCCTGAAAGTATTAACGAAGATGTCAAATGTTGAGTGGCTGCTGGGGAAGGACGTAAGAAAACAGTGGTTATGTGACTTCCTGGAGGTCGCACAGCACAAACATGGTCTCGTCACCAAAGACTGTGGATTTGGCTCTGGCCATCTTTTCCCTGCCCCTTCCCACCTCCAGGGGCCTAGTCCCCTGACCCAGCCTGGGAAGAAAGCCACCCCCTAGCAGGTAACAGCAACAGAGAGGAGGCCACACCTGGGAAGCATCCACAAGGAAGGCAGGCCCCGGGACCCAGGTTCTGCCCACGACACGAGAGCCTGAATGAGGTCTGAGGCCAGGATAAAAACTGATGACAGAGCACAAATTACAGTTTTCCCTTTTGGAAACATTTCTCCCAAAGTGGAGAAATTCCCATCCTGCCCCTGGAAATTTAACTCTCTGCATAGAACCAGGAGCCTTGGGTCCCTGCTGTGCCCTGCTGCTCACTGGCTTGGGGTCACTCTGTGGGATATATGGCTGTTTCCTGTAAGAGGGGTAATAATAAGTACAGGGTTTCTTTGTTAGTTTATTTGTCCTTCTATCTGTCTGTCATCTCTCCATCTGTCCACCCGTAGAAACTTCATCGAGTTCCTTCCTTAATGCCCAGCACTGTGCTGGGTGCCGCAGATGGGGCAGGGAGCCGGATGGGTCATCCAGGCATGGGGTGATCAGGCTGCGGTGAGGGAAAGTTGAGCATTCTGGGAGTCCATGGGAGAAGGGTTCCCAGCCAGGCCGGGTTCCTGGATAAACGTGTCTGGTTTTATCCCCTACCGCGCCCACTTATGCCAGCTGTCTCCCCACCCTGCCCCTCCCCAGGTGGACAAGAAGGTCTCGTGCCAGGGTCTGGGCCTGCTCCAGGTCCCCTTGGTGCTCCCGCCGGACACTGAGACCCTTGATCTCTCTGGGAACCAGCTGCGGAGTATCCTGGCCTCACCCCTGGGCTTCTACACGGCACTTCGTCACCTGGACCTGAGCACCAATGAGATCAACTTCCTCCAGCCAGGAGCCTTCCAGGCCCTGACCCACCTGGAGCACCTCAGCCTGGCTCACAACCGGCTGGCGATGGCCACTGCGCTGAGTGCCGGTGGTCTGGGCCCCCTGCCACGTGTGACCTCCCTGGACCTGTCTGGGAACAGCCTGTACAGCGGCCTGCTGGAGCGGCTGCTAGGGGAGGCACCCAGCCTGCATACCCTCTCACTGGCGGAGAACAGTCTGACTCGCCTCACCCGCCACACCTTCCGGGACATGCCTGCGCTGGAGCAGCTTGACCTGCATAGCAACGTGCTGATGGACATCGAGGATGGCGCCTTCGAGGGCCTGCCCCACCTGACCCATCTCAACCTTTCCAGGAATTCCCTCACCTGCATCTCCGACTTCAGCCTTCAGCAGCTGCGGGTGCTGGACCTGAGCTGCAACAGCATTGAGGCCTTTCAGACGGCCTCCCAGCCCCAGGCCGAGTTCCAGCTCACCTGGCTTGACCTGCGGGAGAACAAACTGCTCCATTTCCCCGACCTGGCCGCGCTCCCGAGACTCATCTACCTGAACTTGTCCAACAACCTCATCCGGCTCCCCACAGGGCCACCCCAGGACAGCAAGGGCATCCACGCGCCTTCCGAGGGCTGGTCAGCCCTGCCCCTCTCAACCCCCAATGGGAATGTCAGTGCCCGCCCCCTTTCCCAGCTCTTGAATCTGGATTTGAGCTACAATGAGATTGAACTCATCCCCGACAGCTTTCTTGAGCACCTGACCTCCCTGTGCTTCCTGAACCTCAGCAGAAACTGCTTGCGGACCTTTGAGGCCCGGCGCTCAGGCTCCCTGCCCTGCCTGATGCTCCTTGATTTAAGCCACAATGCCCTGGAGACACTGGAACTGGGCGCCAGAGCCCTGGGGTCCTTGCGGACACTGCTCCTACAGGGCAATGCCCTGCGGGACCTGCCTCCATACACCTTTGCCAACCTGGCCAGCCTGCAGCGGCTCAACCTGCAGGGGAACCGGGTCAGCCCCTGTGGGGGGCCGAATGAGCCCGGCCCCGCCAGCTGTGTGGCCTTCTCTGGCATCGCCTCCCTCCGCAGCCTGAGCCTGGTGGATAATGAGATAGAGCTGCTCAGGGCAGGGGCCTTCCTCCATACCCCACTGACTGAGCTGGACCTTTCTTCCAACCCTGGGCTGGAGGTGGCCACAGGGGCCTTGACAGGCCTGGAGGCCTCCTTGGAAGTCCTGGCACTGCAGGGCAATGGGTTGACGGTCCTGCAGGTGGACCTGCCCTGCTTCATCTGCCTCAAGCGGCTCAATCTTGCCGAGAACCGCCTGAGCCACCTTCCCGCCTGGACACAGGCTGTGTCACTGGAGGTGCTGGACCTGCGAAACAACAGCTTCAGCCTCCTGCCAGGCAGTGCCATGGGTGGCCTGGAGACCAGCCTCCGGCGCCTCTACCTGCAGGGGAATCCACTCAGCTGCTGTGGCAATGGCTGGCTGGCAGCCCAGCTGCACCAGGGCCGTGTGGACGTGGACGCCACCCAGGACCTGATCTGCCGCTTCAGCTCCCAGGAGGAGGTGTCCCTGAGCCATGTGCGTCCCGAGGACTGTGAGAAGGGGGGGCTCAAGAACATCAACCTCATCATCATCCTCACCTTCATACTGGTCTCTGCCATCCTCCTCACCACGCTGGCCACCTGCTGCTGTGTCCGCCGGCAGAAGTTTAACCAACAGTATAAAGCCTAAAGAAGCCGGGAGACACTCTAGGTCAATGGGGGAGCCTGAGGTACAGAGAAGAGTGAGGACTGACTCAAGGTCACACAGTGACCCAGGATCCCAGAACTCTGGTCTCCAAATTGCAACCCGGGACACCTTTCTCTGCCGCCTGCTGCATCAGCGGGTGACCCCCTTCCCGGGCTGCACTTTGGGTCCAGCTGTGGAAGCCAGAAGTTGGGCGGTTTCAGGGACAGCAGGGAATAATGTTGACCTATCAGATCAACAAATCTTCACTGAGCATCTACTTTGTGCCACACTCTGCTCTGGGCACTGGGAATGCTGGGAAATAAGATACACTCCCGCCCTCAAGAATCTCCCAGTCTGGTAGGAGGGAGTGCTACAGAGCCGCGTGGTGACCACGCAGTGTGCTTAGGGCCTGAGGTGTGAAAGCCCGGGACTCCGGAGCTCGGCAGGCCCCGCTGGTTCGATGCGAAGAGTCCTGCCCCAGCCATGCCAGGGTGAGAGAGGGCCAAGCCTGGGAGGATTTGTCTGAGACATTTCCAAGCAGACTGTTTGTCACATCTTCTGATAATGACTTTCAGTCTCTCTGAAAATGAAAAGCTTATGACCGGAAGAGAGAATTGGAGCCATACGAGTGTGTCTTGGATCTGGTGCTGTTAGGCGGGCCGCGGCGGCTCCAGCAGGGTCTGGTTAAGGGGTCCAGCCCGGCACTGGACCATTCCGTCTCCTGCTCTGGACAGGCCGTCTCCCTGCCTGGCACTCTCATGTTACACAGCCTGATCCCAGTACTGCTCTAAGCGCCGTCCCTGCCCAGCCCTTCTCCATCGCAGCCCCGCCTTGGCTGCTAAGCCAAGAGCTAAAACCTTAGATATCTGATTCTGTTTTGCACCCAGCTTGGCAGATGTGGATGTGAATCCAAGCCTGTGTCTGCCCCTATATGACAGCCCTTGGAGGTTGGTATTTTATCCCCATTTTATAAAAGAGGAAACTGAAGTTCTACAAATCTCCTTCCAGGGCCCCAGCTAACTAATGCCTTAGGTGAGATTCAAACCCTCATACTTCTGTCTCCAGGGCCTGATCTTTGCCACTGCAGGGGCTGCAGGCCGTTAAGTGGACAGGAAGTGGCTCCACATAGCCCGAGCAGGGTCTGGAAGTATCCTGTGCTATGCATACCTGCTCTCTCCTCTCTCCCAGGCAGGCAGCTGCAGGCGCTCTCCTCCTTCTCTGCCTTAGTTTCCCTCCTTCCATCCTTTCCACCCTGGTGTGGGTTCTCCTGTTCTCTCTGTGCTCTTGCATGCTCTCATTCCCTTTTCCTCTATTGAGCAGAGCCTGGAGTTTGAGACTATTGAATCCAACCTCCCCATTGCACAGATGGGGAAACTGAGGCTTAGGAAGAGAATGAAACTTGTGGAGAGCTATACAGAGCCTCTGGGGAAAAAAAAGAGAGCCCTATTTGGGGATGAGATTAGGGGTTGGACCATAGTGATGTCCTCTCTTGGCTGTCACATCACAAGATAATGCTGGCTCCAAACTTCCTTTCTGTGCCTCCTCATGCAGGATTTTTTTTTTCCCTCTTGGAAAAATAGGTAGAAAGGCTCACCCAGATAACCCCCTATCCCTCATAGCATGGAGTCATGAGCTGTCTGGGAAGAATGGACACGCTGGGACCAACTCAAGACCTTGTGTTGCTGTCTTCATCATCTTACCTGTGCTTGGCCCACAGTCTGGCTCATGATGTGGGCTCAGTAATGTGCAAGAAAATGAAAATGCCACTCTCTCCACCCCATTTTACAGAGGAGAACACCGAGGCCCAGAGGAAGTTAAGGGAGAGTCAATGGGCAGAGCCAGGGCTAGGCCCTGGTGATGTGTGGAGCACCCAGGCAGACCCAGTCCTGGTTGGGATCACAACCACAGGTGCTACTGCACGTGACACTCTTCCTTAGGCCTGGAGGCCAAGGTGTGGGTCCTCACGCCTGATCTTTGAAAACACTACACAATGCTGCTGTCAGTTCCCAGGACCCAGGCCGCAGCCCAGGCCTCGGGACCAACTCTTTGTATAACCTACCTGAATGTATTAAAAACTAATTTTGGAGAAGCAGTGTGGCCGCCAGCCTCCTCTTTGCAACCCGCTTCATCGCATCCACTTGAACCCTGCCTCTCAATCCCATTACGGTCATTCAATCCTCATGGCAAATCCCTGAGGACACTGAGGCTCTGAGCCAGCACCACCCTGGACCGTGGAGCCGCAGCCACTAGCACAGCCCCTGCTACACCTCTGTCGCCCTACACTCAACAGGCGAGCGTGCTCCCCACCCCAGGGCTGAGAGGCTGGGGGCTTCTGTTTGTTTCCTTCCTGCTACAGCTACAGGCCCCCTCCCCTTCTCTGTGCTCAGCCCTCTGTGCCCCATCTCAGAGGCTGCACTGCCCCTCCTCCTTGGGGTCCCCAGCCCCGTCCTCTCTCCCTTGCCCCGTCATGCTCTCTTCTGCCTCCAGCCTCTCCCTCTCTATTTACATCTTCCTCTCAGACTTCAGCTGGACTCAAGTCTTGCCCATCTTAAAAATAGTGAGAAGCCCCTCAGCCATTTTCCCCTTCCTCCTCCTGCTCTTCATAGACCAGCTTCCCTTCCCACCCCTCCCGTTCTCAACCCACCTGGAGCTGCCTTCAGCTCCTCCCAGCTCCATGCTGCCCTTGCTACCAGCGTCAGGGGTATCCTTTGCCAAACTCTGCACACTTTTCAGACCTCCTCTCCCTAGGCCCTGTGCAGCAGGCCCCCCACCCATACCCCTGCTGGGCATGCTCTCCCCACAGCTGTGATCCCACACAGGAAGCCGTCTCCTCCCTCCCAGGCCACTCCTTTTCAGGGTCTTTGCTCATCTTCCTCGAGCCAGCTGTAAGTGGTGATAGCTCCATCCTAGGCCCTTTTCCCTTGGGAACACCGTGGCCTCATTGCTGAAACACTCCATTGCTCTGATGACCCACATCTCTGTCTCCAGCCCCATCCCTCCTGAAAGTCCAACTCTGGTACCCAGAGGCCTCCCTAGGTAGAGGGCTAAAGGTCCCCATGGTCTGGAGAATTCAGTGATCAGCCAGGCTGCAGATCAAGGTTGAACTTGGAAGAAAACATACCTGGTTCCTGGCTTGGAGTTGGAGGGTGAATGTGGGGTGTGGGACAGAAGCAGCCTCACCTGGGTAGGGGAGCACTGAGAGGCGTGACAGGCCAGGGCAGAGCACACAGAGCAGGGGGTGCTTGTTCCTCTGGCCTCACACCTTCCACTTCCCCCTGTCAGCAGCCTGGCTCTGTGCCTTTGCCCTTCCCTTCCCTGACTGCCTCTCCCGAAAGCTCCCGCTCAGTGATGCTTTTCCTCCCCACCCCCGGCCACCCTGGACCCCTTCCCTTGGCCTGGCAGCCCCTGGACCCAGGGTTGGCAGCTCTGCCTTCTGGAGATTCTTCCATTTCTCTGGTCCATGCCCTCTCACCTCCCCATTCCCGCTCCTGGCTCCCAGTCTGCAAAGGGAAATTCTAAACGCCTATTTCATGGGGTAGGGCTGGGGGAGAGAGGAGAGAGCCCCACCCTCTGGCACACAGTAGGTGCTCCATTAAGGCCTAAGGGGAAGGCAAGAGCTTAGGCTGACCTCAGCCCAGGGTCTGCGGGCCTCTGCTCCAGCAGGGAGCCCACCAGGTCCCTGACTCCTTTTCCTGACAAACAGGGGAGTTTGCTCACCTGGCCAAGACCCCCAGTGAGGCAGAAATTCCTGTTTTCAGCCAAACGTGGACACAGCTGCCAACTAGGTCATCAGAGCATCCAGCTTCTCGAGCTCTCAGCTTGTAGGGAGAGGGGAGGCCCTGCCACCCCCAGGTCACAGTCAGCCTGAGGTGCAGGGCCCAACTCCCGGGGTTCCATGCACTGGTGTGGCATTCCACCAGGAACGGGTTCCGGGACGCGCCAGCAACTCACCCTCTCACACCCACAGGCTGGCCACATCCTCCAGGATCTGGGACCCACCGTCTGTGTTCTGTGCCCCTGTCCTTCAGGCAGCTCACTGGGCCCATGAGACCCATCTCTCTCCCGCCACCTCTCACAACATGCTCAGAGATGGCCATCGTTGAGCACTTTAGGGCATGCTGAGCACTGGATGTGCATTGTCGTGTTTAATTCTGACAATCTTTGAAGAGATTTCTACTGTTATCATCCTCATTTTAGAGAACTGAGCTCCAGTGATGAGACTTGAACCCAGGCTGTCCCACTCTGGAGTCAGCAGTCTTAACCATTAGGCAGCACTGCCTCCTGTGCCTCTCCCACCTCCTCTGCCGGAACCAGCTCACCCCAGACCCACCGGCACAATCTCCTTCACCACCCTCACCTGTATCACCTCCATCACCTTCTCTGGGAAGACTGTCTGGATTTCTTTCCTCCAGCTGCCCACAGGCCTGGGCTGCCCTCAGCATTGGGTGTCTGCCTGACCCACCCACCGCACCAGGAGCTCCTGGGGGGAGGTCCTACCCGGAGTCCTATCTGTCCCCAGGGCCTGTGAGCCAACACAGACTAAAGCCAGCTCAGAAAAGGTTTTCTGAGTGAATGGCCCCTGTCCTCCAGGACTCAGAAGCTTGTGGAGTTGAGACAAGCCCTCAGAGAATGTGGCGAGGAAGAGGCCTTTTGAACAGACCCAGGGGACACAGAGAGGACAGGGGAATGCAGACTGTGGGCCGCCCACGGCAGCAGGGGCCAGTGGGAGGGCAAAGAATCCTCTGTGACCACCCTCCGTTCCCTGCAGCTTCCTCAGGCCTCTAGGACCCTGTCTTATCTTTGTCCTCCCCCCTCCTTTGCTCCCCCTCGTCTCCCATTCTTCTCTTCTTGGTCATCTCCCCCCACCCCCACCCCTATCGCACTGGAAACAGTTGGGCTGTGGTGGCTAAGAATGGGGAGGGCGGGGGGAGGGAGGCCCGAGCTGTTTATAGGAACTGGAGCAGCTCCATCCATCAGCTCTGTTTGGAACTGGAGACCAAGCATAATAAATACCTTGGCTCCTCCCCAGCTGCGCTTTCCCTGAACTTGGCCGTCCGAACTGCAGCTCTCCGTGGCCCGCTGGTTCCCAGGACCCAGTCTCATTCCGCCCCACCCTACCTCACCTCCCACCAAGCTGCCCTGGAAAGAGCCCGGCCTCTGGGACCAGAAACACTGGCCTGAGTCTAGGTTCTGCTACTTCTTCACTGTGGGACCAAGGCCAAGTCTATCACTTAGCTGTGCCTCTATTTCCGCATCTGTAAAATGGGGTCATAATCATTGCCCACCTACCCCCAAACTCATCACTGCTCATTCGTTCAGCCAGAGTGGCTTGGGCATCTGCTCTGTGCTGGGCCCTAGGCCCTGCAGGATACAGGGAACAGTTGGAGGAGCCTCTGCCTATGGGGTGGAGAGAGGGGCCAACACCACAACCCAAGCCAGGAAGTGGTGAGCGCCTTGAGGGAGGTCCAGATTTTGTGCTAGGGAAGTTTGTTTGTAGCAGGGAGCAGCCCTTCCAGCTGGAGGAGTGAGGCAAGACTTCGAGGACATCTGGGCTGGCTCTGCAAGGAAGGGTAGGATTTCAACACGTGGAGATGGGAAGAGGCTTTCCAGGCAGAACAAATGGCAGGACCCAAGGCCTGGCAGCAGGAAGAGCCAGGGCGTGCCTGGGAGTAGAGGGGTCTCCCTGGCCCAGCCTCCACCACATCACTTTCTCCTCTCTCCTCATTCAGCACCTTCTGCTCAGGACTTCCAGCCTTCTGGAATCTTCCCTCCTTCCCTGGAGAGCTTCCAACTCACCCAGCTAGGCCCTCCCAAGTTGTGGATGCATTCCCAGAATTCTGCCATCATGTTCTCACTCCTGCCTTCTCTGAAAAAGCCACCCTAGAAAGCAGAAGATTCAGATCGGGAAAAAGCATGGACCAATAGCATGTTTCTGGAGTGAATAACGGAAAAAATGAAGAAAGAAATGCATAAAAGATTGAGTCAGTGAAGGAGAGAGTGAGTGAGCAAATGACTGAAAGCAGCCAGCGTTTCCGGAACCCCGCCACATCTCATACTGGGTGCTGCACAAGCAGTGTTCCTCCTGTTGGGGCGCTTATGGGGAAACATACATTAAACACACACAAAAACGATGGCAAATTGTAGTGAGTGCTATGAAAGGGAGTGAAGGGCGAGATCATTGAGGGGTGGGTCTCAGAAGAATCGTCTCTGAGGACATGACCTGTCAGCTAAGATGGAAGGAGGGGGACTTCAGTTGAGAGAGCAAGTGAATTAATACTTCCCATGGCCTCTTCTCCTCACTCTCATGAATTTGCCAAGTTGCCTGGGGAGAGTGCAGCCTGAACTCTGGACCCTGAGGTCCTTTCTCATGCACTGAAAGCAGCTCCCCACCCCTGGACCCTCCCTGCCCCTCAGTGACTTGACTGCCCTGTTCTAGCATCATGGAAAAAACACGGAAGGCCATGTATAGGGTGGTGGGAAGGATGTCAAGCATTCTGGGGGCAGGGGACTAGCCAGGCTGCAGGGTGAGGGAGTCCAATTCCAAAGGCCCCTGCTTTTTTATTTTATTTTATTTTATTTGGTGGAGGATGAGCCAAAAATGTTTCCCTCCTCACTTTCCACATTGCTCATGTCAGCTTGTACCACCCTCCCCTTTGATCCCAGATAACCCATTGTATCCATCCTCTTGTATGTTTTCACCTTAATTGAGTAATCACTGACAGACACATTTAAATTGTATACAAACACACATATGCATGTATTAGAGATTTTAAATGTTATTTTATAAAAGTGGGATGATATTCTATTATACTGTCTTGCATTTCATTTTTTTATTCAATAGTACTTCAAGGAAATCCCCCCAAATAAACTGATATAAGTTTCAAATCATTTTTGAGATTACATTATATTCCATAGTGTGAGTATTCCATAATTTATTCAGCCGTTCTCCTATTGATGAACAATAGCTTTATCTTTTCTTCAACTATAAACATGAGGCAAAAAATTCTATTCATATGCCTGTACTCTCTAGGGTTTGTGTTCTTGTGGAATGAATACCTAGAAGTAAATCAGTGGAGATATATATATTCTACACATTTTAAATGTATACTATATATACTTTTAATAAAGTTTGCATTTCAAAAAAACAGTAATGTTTCACATTTCCACAAACAACATATGAAAGTATCTTTTTCTGTGTTTCCCTGCCAGAAATGCAGGTTTTGCTGTGGGTATAAAATGATCTGTCACTGTTACTTTAAATTGCATTTTCCTACTGCTGTAGCTGAGCAGCTTTTTGTGGTTTTTTTTGTTTGTTTGTTTGTTTGTTTTTTGCCATTTGGATGAACTCTTCTGTGAATTGCCCATTTTTATCCTTTGCCCATTTTTCTACTGAGTTAACTCTTCCTTATTAATTTATAGATCCTTGTTGTATGTTGTAGATCTTAAACTTTGTCTCACATTTCCATAACTCACTTATCTATTGACCCTGCTTATGTATCTTTTGGCCTACAATGTTTTCCAAGGTCTCACTTTTCCTTAATCACTTCTTAATTTTGTTAAGTTTCACTCAGGTTGCTCATATAGTCTCCTAATTTTTCTTATAAAATTTGTTATGTTGGCTAGGCACAATGGCTCACATGTGTAATCCCAGCACTTTGGAAGGCCGAGGTGGGCAGATCACCTGAGGTCAGTAGTGCATGACCAGCCTGGCCAGCATGGTGAGACCCCGTGTCTACTAAAAATACAAAAAAACTTAGCCAAGCCTGGTAGTGCATGACTATAATCCCAGTTACTCAGGAGTCTGAGGCAGAATAGCTTAAACCCAGGAGGCAGAGGTTGGTAGTGAGCCGAGATGGTGCCACTGCACTCCAACCTGGACAACAAGAGCAAAACTCTGTCTCAAAAGAAAAAAAAAAACAAAAAACCCAGAATTTGTTATCTTGCTTTTTATTTTACATTTAAATCTTTATATAACCTGAAATGTTGATTTTTTTTTTTTTTTAAATAGAGAGAGGGTCTCCCTATGTTGCCCAGGATGGTCTTGAACTCCTGGGCTCAAGGAATCCTTGTGCCTCAGCCTCCCAAAGTGCTAGGATTACAGGTGTGAGCCACTATGCCCTGCCAACCTGAGATGTGTTTTTTTATTTTGAAGTTGAATAATCATCCAATTTTACTTGCCTCAAAATGAATAGTAATTGTGAAAGCATTGCTTATTAAATAATTAAAAGGTTACTCTGTCAGATATTAAATCCTGATATATATTTGAGATCTATTTCTTGATTTCTTATTTTTTTTCACTGATCTATTTCTCTGTTCCTATACCATTACTCTAATGACTGGTTTTAAAGTTGGTTCTGATACCTGCAACACAAGTCATTTTGTACCGTTACTATTTTTCATATCTTTTTGGCTATTCTCAGGAATTTATTCCTTCGTATAAACATCAAGATCATCACACTGTGTTTGGAATTGATTTTGGAAGGTTTGACATTTCTATATTAAGTCTTCCCATCCAAGAGTATGGTGTATCTTTCCATTTGTTCAGATCTTGTGTTCTCTTTTTGTGTTGTTTTTGAGACAGAGTCTTGCTCTGTCACATAGGCTGGAGTGCAGTGGCACAATCTCAGCTCACTGCAACCTCCGCCTCCTGGGTTCAAGTGATTCTCCTGCCTCAGCCTCCTGAGTAGCTGGAACTACAGGCATGCGCCACCACACCTGGCTAATTTTTGTATTTTTAGTAGAGATGGGGTTTTGCCATGTTGGCCAGGCTGGTCTCGAACTCCTGACCTCAAGTGATCCACCCGCCTCAGTCTCCCAAAGTGCTGGAATTACAGGCATGAGCCATTACGCCCGGCCTCCGATCCTGTGTTCTATCTTGCTACAAGATTGTATACCTTTCTTCATAGACGCCCTATGTCTTTCTTGTTAAATTTATTTCTAAATATAGTTTTTGTCAATATCGTAATGGGAATATTTTTTTCTATTTCCATTTCTATGCATTTATTGTCAAAAATAAGAAAAGCAATTGGTTTTTGTACATTCATCTTATATCTAATCATTTTTTCTTAATAATTCAAATAGGATTTTTCTTTGGCAGTTATTTTATTTTATCTTATTTGCTAGAGGCTCTGAGGTTTTCTAGATATACAATAATTTAATTGCCTCATTGTTCCCACAATTCCCTTGACACTCTCACTACAGTAGCATCTACCTCCAGCCATGTCTCTCCTCACCCGGCCTGCACCCAGGTTACAGGGAATCCCACTGCCCACAATAGAGTTTCTTCTCTCATTTCCTCTCTTCTCAAAGCCAAGACTCCAGTTCCCTGTTTCCCTGGTTTACAAGGAGCAGAGTAGGGTATGGGTGGGGGTGCTCAGGTTCTCTGCTGCTTTGTTCCACAGAATGAATTTGTCCCACCCTCACTGGAATTCAGCTTTCCTAGGGCAAAGGTTGAAAACTGGTGCCGTTTGGGCCAGATTTAGCCTTCAGACATGATTTATTTGGCCCACACAGTGGTTTATAAAAATTTTGATTAGTTGCCAACATTTAAAAATTGTAAGAGTTGTTTTATATGGGAACAAATAAAAATCTGGATATCTAATTTTTCTTAAAATCCTGAAAGATCTGAGAAACTGGGCCCTCAGTCCACAGGACAATGAGTGGCAGGAGCTGTGAAATTGCATGTCCCACCTAGACTGTGAGCTCCTCAAAAGCAGGAGGTCAACCTGTCCCTTCTGTACCCCCAGCATGTACCCCCAGGGCCTGGCTCCAGGGAGGGGTTCATGAAAGCTTAATTACTTTCCTTCAGTAAGTTTTAAAGATATGTGAGTTGATTAAGGGTTCTGAACTTCATTATGCCTTGGCAGTCTGGTGAAGCCTAAGGACCTCTTTTCAGAATAAAGTTTTAAAATTCATAAAATAAAAAATACACATGATTATAAAGGAAAGCAATTCTATTGACTGTGCTTATCAAAATATTAAAAAATAAATTATGATTTAGGAATACATGTTCTTTATGAGCACATTACACAACAAGATCTAGTGGCAGGTCTAATAACTACCGTAATTTTGAAGCACCAATGAGCATAAATGATGTTCTGAGAGATCTGTAACAAGGCATGAAAACGTGTGATTTCTGTTGGTTACAGGACTGCTAAAGTCATTTGTACTGTGAATACTATGGGGATTCGTGGTCTACATTCAAGATGGAAAGAATGATTACATTTCAATGAGAAGCTAATGATGAAAATAAAGATGTGATTTTTTTCTCAACCAAGTTCACAGACCCCAAGAATTCTACCCACAGATCCCGTGGATAACAGATCAAAACCTCTACTTTCGGGAAAAGGTGGGAATGTCAGCTACAACCAAATCACAATAACAAGGAAACACAATCCCTTAGAAACCGTCCCAGTTGTGGGTGTTCTCATTCAAGGCAGAGTGGGAGTATAAATGAAATCACCTATTCTGGAGGGCCCTTTGGCAATATGTTCCAAGAATCTTAAAAATGTGCATCTGCTTTAATCTAGCAATTCTGTTTCTAGGAGTTTATCCTCAGGAAATAAAGACGTAGCCAAAAAAAAAAAAAAAGAAAAAAAATTGAGTGTGAAGATGTTTGTCATAGCCAAGGACACATCCAGTTCTTGTGGAGCCTGAAGTTTAGACAATTTAGGGAGCCCCTATAACACAAAGAATACAAAATTATGAACATAAAATTACCAGATTACTCCCAGGCATTTGAAAGGGACTCGTGCAAATGGGGTCCTTTCATCAGCTTCACATAGATTCACCCCAAACATCACATTATTAATAATAATCTAAAATTAGAAATGATCTAAAACAGCCAACAATTGGGGATGGATATAAGTTTTAGTATATTTATATAAGTGATATTGATCAATCACTTAAAATGATATGAATGTAGCAGTCTACTGATGTGGAAAGATGCTCAAAACGTAGTATGAAGTGAAAAAGCAGGTTATAAAATAGTGATATACGTAGTAAAATCCCAGTTTTGTTAAAATAACATAATATTTATGTGTAGTAGGATGTGAAATGGGACTTTCCTGTCTCAGAATTGCTGCTGTACCCCCAGAGCCTCAAAAGCAGCACCAGACACAATCCAGCAGGACTTGGGCAGATTATGATGCCCTCATACAGCCTCAGAGCAGCCTCGGAGCAGGCACTGACCCGGGAGAGCAGGATGGATGCAGGGGCTTTCCATGGGGAGAATCACCTCAGTGCTGTGCCTCACCCCACACAACTCAAGCCAAGAGAATGAGGCTTCCCTGGAGCTTGGGGGAAACAGAACCTGACCCACCTCTTCCCTGGAAAAGTCTGAAGAGAAAAGGCTGATGGGAGCTGTCCCTGGTGGTAGCATGACGGGTGGGGGCTGCCGTGGGAGCAGCCAGTGCTTGCAGGGTGCAAAAGAGAGAAATGTTTCCTGTGCTACCAACCAGAAACAGTGCAAGGTATCCAAGTGTCAGTCATCATGAAAGATCCCTGCCCAAAGAAGTCTGCCCTCCAGGAGAAGGGGACCCCTACAGAAGGACCCTCAGCCAGAGTGAAGGGGACAGGCACAGGTGGTCTTGGGGGATATGTCACCCAAGCCCAGGAACTAGCTGGAGGAGACCAACAAAGAAGCCTGCACACAACCCAAAAAATATTTGTCTCTTTAAAACAAGGGCCAGAGTTTGGGCATCGGACGCCTAGGGGAGTCTAACAACAGGTTACAATAACTCCATTCAGATCTGACCTTGTGCTTGCCTATATCTCCCCTAAACCCCTCTCAACCCGGAGCCCAATTCAAAGAAGCAGAATAGATAATGGGAGAGACAAACAAGGCTCCCATTCCTCCCTGCAGGTCTCTGAGCCAGCTCACAGAGCTCTAGGGGAAACTCAAGTTGATTTGTTGGCTTAGCTGAGGTATAATTTACACATGGTAAAATTCACCCTTAATAGCGCTCTCTTCTATGAGTTTTGAAAAACACGTAAAGTTACGTAACTACCACCACAATCAAGATATAAATCCTTTCTCTCACCCTAAAGAGATAGGGTTTAGTTTTGGATATAGTTTTGCCTTTTCCAGAAAGTCATATAAATGAAATCACACAATATGTAGCCTTTTGAGTCTGGGCTCTTTCACTTAGTTCAATGGACTTGGGATTCATGCATGTTTTTGAAAGTACTGGAAGTTCCTTCCTATCACTGAGTAGTATTCCATTGAATGGATGTACCACAGGATGTCTAACCATTCACCTACTAAAGAACATTTGGGTTGTTTCTAGGTTTTGGCAATTATAAATAAAAATGCTATAAACATTCATATACAGATTTTTGTGTAAACAAATGTTTTTGTTTCTCTTGGGGAAACACCTAAGAGTGGGAGTGTTAGATCACTGGGCAGGTGTATGTTTCACTTTCAAAGACACTGACAAACTGTTTTCCAAAGTCATTTTCCAATATTCAATTCCCATCAGCAATGTGTAAGAGTTCCAGTTGCTCCACGTCCTCACCAACACTTAGTATTGTTATTTTTTTCTTTAATCCATTTAATGGGAGTGTAGGAAGAGGCTAAAGTTTTGTGTTTTTAAAATAGGCTTCAATTTTTGGAGCAGGTTTAGGTTCACAGCAAATCTGAACAGAACGTACAGAGTTCCCACACCCACCTACTTCCACACAACCACAACCTCCCCACCATCAACATCCTGCAGAAGAGTAGAACATTTGTTACAATCAATTAACCTACATGGATGCATCATTATCATCTGGAATCCATAGTTTACATTAGAGTTCACTCTTGGTGTTGTACATTCTATGAATTTTGACAAATCGATAATGACATGTACTCATCATTATAGCATCATACAGAATAGTTTCGCTGACCTAAAAATCCTCTGTGCTCTGCCTAATTATTCCACTCCCCTCTAACCTCTGGCAATGATTGATCTTTTTACTTTTGCCATAGTTCTGCCTTTCCCAGAATGTCATATAGTTGCAGTTGTTCAGTATGTAAAATTCTCAGACTGGCTTCTTTCACTTAGTAACATGCATCTGAGTTTCCTCCATGTCTTTTCTTTCCTTGATAGCTGCTTTTGAGTGCTGAATAATATTTCATTGTTTGAATGTGCCATAATTTATCCTCTCACACACTGAAGGACATCTTGATTGCTTCCAAGTTTTGGCAATTGTGAATAAACCTGCTATAAACATCTGTGTGCAGGATTTTGTGTGAACGTAAGTTTTCAGCTAATCTGGGTAAATACCACGGAGTGCAATTGCTAGATCAAAGAATAAGAGTATGTTTAGTTTTGCACACACACACAAATCTGCCAAACTGTCTTCAAAAGTGACTGTGCCATTTTGCATTCCCACCAGCAATGAGTGAGAGTTCCTGTTGCTGCACATCCTTGCCAGCCTTTAGTGTTGTCAGTGTTTTGCATTTTGGCCGTTCTATCAGGTTTTTAGGTATCTCTTTGTTGTTTTAATTTGCAACTCTAATGATGTATGGCGTTGAGCATTTTTTATATGCTTATGTGTCATCTGCATATCTTCTTTGGTGGGGTGTCTGTTCAAGTCTTCTGCCCATTATAAAATGGATTATTTTCTTGTTGTTGAGTTTTAAGAGCTCTTTATATATTTTGGATAACAGTCCTTTAAACTTGCAGAAGAATTGCAAGAATAGTACAAAGAACACCCATGTATACCCTTTATCCATATTCACCAGCTGTTAGTGATTGTTAACATTTTGCTTTGTCACTTTCTCTTTATACACACATTTTTTTCTTAACCATTTTAGAGTAAGTCGCATACATCATTACCCCCAAACATTTTAACATGTATTTTCTAAAAAGATATATATTATCTTACATAACTACAATATAGTTATCAAATTCAGGAAATTTAACATTAATATAATACCATCATATAATCCTTAGGCTAGATCCAAATTTCACAAAATGTCCCCAATAACATGCTTTGTAGCAATCTTCACCTGTGATCCAGTACTGGATCTAAGATCTTGGCTGCCATGTCTCTTTAGTTTCCTTTTATCCAACACAGTTCTTCAGTATATTATTGTTTCTTATGACGTTGACATTTTTGATGACTCTGGGCCAATTATTTTGTAGATTGTTTTTCATTTTGGTTTTGTCTGATAGTTTCTCTGTCAGGTTCTGCCTTTTTGGTAAGAATACCATTTATCAAGAGATAAGAAAAACCAGAATTTTTGCTACTCTCACACTCACCTTAGAACACTTCATTTCTGGTCACCAAAACATGTAGCATTTCTTCCCACCAACCACCAATTTTCTCCAGCGGGCACCATCTGGGCATCCTATGATTCAATGCTATCCTGACACTATCTACCTGGAGGTAGCGTCAGATCCACAGTGCTCCACCCCACTTCAGATGCCGATCACAAGTCCCAGGTTGTGACCTATGCTTCTGACCAGTCAGCTATAAATCAGGGTTCCCAAGATGTCCTCCTTAGGTTTAATTAGTCTACTAGAACAGATCGTGGAACTCAGGGAAATACTTTACTTACATTTACCCATTTATTATAAAGGATGTTAGAAAAGATACAGAAGAGCAGCCAGATGGAAGATATACATAGGGCAAGGTATGTGGGAGCTTCCATGCCCTCTCCAGGCACACTATCCTTCCAGCACCTCCAGGTGTTTGGCAATCTGGAAGCTCTCCAAACCCAGTCCTTTTAGGTTTTCATGGAGGTTTCATTAGGTAAGCATGATGGATTATATCATTGGCCTTTGGTGAGCAACTCAACCTACAGCCTGGGGCTGAAAGTTCCAACCCTCTAATCATGGCTCGATCTTTCCTGTGACCAGCCCCTATGCTGAAATTATCTAGAGGCCTCCAGCCACCAGTCATCTCATTGGCATACAAAAGACATTCTTATCACTCGGGAGATTCCGAGGGTTTGGGGAGCTGTTTTAAGAACTAGGGGCAGAGATCAAATATATATGTTTCTCATTATATCCCACCTATCACACCACAGAAGTGAGGTAGTATCTTTCTCGGGGAACCACATCAGAAGGCACTTTATGCCAGACCCTTATTTGGCAGACTTAAAAAAACATCACTGAATCTACAAGGATCTTAAACAAATTTACAGGAAGAAAAACAAACACTCCCATTAAAAAGTGGGCAAAGGACATGAACAGACACTTCTCAAAAGAAGATATTCATGCAGCCAACAAACATATGAAAAAAACTCACTGATCATTAGAAAAATGCAAATCAAAACCACAATGAGATACCATCTCACGTCTCTCGGCTGGCTGGGCCCGGTGGCTCACGCCTGCAATCCCAGCACTTTGGGAGGCCAAGGCGGGTGGATCATTTGAGGTCAGGAGTCTGAGACCAGCCTGGCCAATGTGGTGAAACTTCGTCTGTACTAAAAATACAAAATTTAGCTGGGCGTGGTGGTGGGTGCCTGTAATCCCAGCTACTTGGGAGGCTGAGACAGGAGAATCGCTTGAGCCCAGGAGGTAGAGGTTGCAGTGAGCAGAGATCGTGCCACTGCACTCCAGCCTGGGCAATACAGCGAGATATCATCCCACACCAGACAGAATGGCAATTATTAAAAAAGTTAAGAAACAACTTCTGGCAAGGTTATGGAGGAATAGGAACGCTTTTACACTGTTGGTAGGAATGCAAATTAATTCAACCATTGTGGAAGACAGTGTGGTGATTCCTCAAAGATCTAGAACCAGAAATACCATTGACCCAGAAATCTCATTACTGTGTATATACCCAAAGGAATACAAATAATTCCATTACAAAGATACATTAACATGTATGTTCATTGCAGCACTATTCACAATAGCAAAGACGTGGAATCAACCCAAATGCCCATCAGTGATAGACTGGATAAAGACGATGTGGCACATATACACCATGGAATACTGTGCAGCCATTTAAAAAAAAAAGAGAGAGAGAGAGATCATGTCCTTTGCAGGGACATGGATGGAGCTGGAAGGCATTATCCTCACTAAACTAATGCAGGAACAGAAAACCAAACACCACATGTTCTCACTTTTAAGTGGGAGCTGAACAATGAGAACGTGAGGACACAAGGAGGGAAACACACACTAGGGCATGTTGGTGGGGGGTGGGGGTGGTGCATCAGGAAGAATAGTAAATGCTTGCTGAGATTAATACCTAGGTCATGGGTTGATAGGTGCAGCAAACCACCATAGCACACATTTACCTATGTGACAAACCTGCACATCCTACACATGTACCCTGGAACTTGAAATAAAAATAAAACTGAGAATGAGGCTTTTCATTGATATCTAACATGATATTGTCCCCTGCCCCCAAAGCTATAAGATCTGCTCAAGATGTCATCATCCAGGCTGAGGGAAAGGAAAGCCAGTGAAACAAGCTTGCAAGGTACTGTTGTCAGAAAAATAAAGCTATTACATGATTCTACTCCACTGAGTCTGGCTTGTAATATACATTAGGAAAAAATTGAAAGACTGGAATGAGGACACTCTCCAAAAAATAAGGGTGGGAAAAGGATTTCAGGTGGTTTCTCTTTTCTTTGGTTTATCAGTGTAGTGGACTCATACCCAGCAAGCATTTAATTTAGCCACCACCCACCTCCAAACCCTGCCCTCCCATTCCACTTTGAACTAGACATTGATCTTTGATGCTTATGGTCAAAAAGTAAAGAAGATGAAATAATGTAATATTTGTCTTCTAAATTTCTAGTATCCCAGGTCATTCTTCTTAAGGGATTATCCAGGGCCATTTTTTAAATGTAATTTTCACCTTATACCTGTAAGATTTCAATGACACTATATTTTCAGGTTTTTTTTGTACTGTTAACTTATATCACTCATGATTGATAATAAAAAATTGATATTAAAAAAGGTGAAATATCACCTCCTTCCATGAATTGGCATTTTGAATTGTGAACCAGAAACCCGAGCAGCCTGGGGTGGGGATCGCATGTACTTTGCTCTCTCACCAGAACTGTCAGTCTTCAGAGAGGGGCCTGGGGGTGGGGTGACTTATATGTCACTACAGACATCATGGAAATTCTCAGTGTGGCATCTGCAGGAGAAGGCGGAGCTTGGAGGCAGCACCTCAGAGGGGAAAACACCTCTATGGCAGTCAGCAGGCTGGCGTTTCTTCCTCTTAAATGTCTCTGATCTTGTCTCCATCCTCGTGTCCATGAGGGTTCAAGCCTTCATCATTTCTCACTTGGACTGTGGTCCCAGCCCGGACCTCCCTGGTCTCCCTGTGTTTGGTCCGTTCTGTAACTGAATAATGATCCCAGAGCACTGCTATTTTTCTATCTTCTTTCCATGGCACCCAGCGTTCCATTGCTTATTCAACTAAATGCACTCACAAACCCCAATAGCCTAACGTCACATTCCCCCACCTTCTGGTGCCACCCGACCTCTCCCCACTACCAGTATCTACATCGCAGCCCACTGTGAGCTCCTCACAATCTCCCCAGCCTGCCCCTTCCTACCCCTCACTGAGCCTTTGCTCATGTCCAGCAATGCCTTCCCTTGATAGTGTAGCCTGCCCAGCTCTGGACTATCGTTGAAGGGCAAACATCAAAGCTACTACATTCAAGAAGCCTTTAGCAAACCTTTCCTGAATGGGAACTGTGGCCAGGCTCTGCCAAGCCCTGAGGATACCACAGTGAGGATGACACAAGCTCTGCTTCCAAGGATTCAGAGTCCATCAGGGAGTGGAGACATAGAAGCACATCAACAGAGTCAGAAAGGCTGGATGGGAAGAAAAGGACAGGAAAACTATATTGGTAGCAGAAAAGTAAGTTGCCCTTTTAGGTAATGTATTAGTTTGCTAGGGCTACTGTGAAACTGGTTGTCTTAAACCACAGAAATCTATTGTCTCGGCTGGGCGCTGTGGCTCACGCCTGTAATCCCAGCACTTTAAGAGGCCAAGGTGAATGAATCACCTGAGGTCAGGAGTTCGAGACCAGCCTGGCCAATGTGGTGAAACCCCCGTCTCTACTAAAAATACAAAACTAGCCAGGTGTGGTGGCAGATGCCTGTAGTCCCAGCTACTCGGGAGACTGAGGCAGGATAATTGCTTGAACCTGGGAGGTGGAGGTTCCAGTGAGCCTAGGTGATACGCTGTCTCGAAAAAAAAAAAAAAAAAGAGAGAAATCTTTTGTCTCGCCGTTCTGAAGGCTGGAAGTTCAAGATCAAGACGTCAGCAGGGCGGTGCTCCCTCTGAAGGCTCCGGGGAAGGATCTGTCCAGGCCTCTCTTCAGGTTCTGGTAGATCCTGGACTTGTGGCAGCATAACTTCAGTCTTCACATGGCGTTCTCCCTGTGCATATGTCTCTGTGCCCCCATGTCCCCTTTTTACAAGGACACCAGTCATATTGGAATTAGTTCCCACCCTACTTCAGTGTAGCCTCACAGCATCTGCAGTGACCCTATTTCCGAACAAGGTCACATTCTGAGGTACTGAGGGTTAGGACTTCAACATATGAGTTTTTTGGGGGGACAAAATTCAACCCATAACAGATGGAGACAGCCCAGAACCCAAAGGGCAGGGATGAGTGCAGAAGAATAAATCTGGGGGTGTTGGGTTCAAGCTACATTTGCCTCTGTGAGAAAGGCAGCTGTGTCAGAAGAGGGATCTAGGGAAGACAGAAAGAGTTCATGGGGATTTAAAAACACATGTCACTGCTATGTGGTATGCCATGCCAGCTCTTTATTCTGTGTTTCCACAAAATCGATTTCTATTCTGGATAGTGGAGTCAGGGAGGGGATTGCTGATGTGCTGGGCCCAAAGCTAGGCAGGGCAAAACCAGCACTGCCCACAGGAGGCCAGGGCTGCTAGGCAACATAAGCTAAAGCAATGCAGCAAAGCATAGTGGAGGAGATGGGAGAGTAGAGTGAGGCAAAGCCTGGGCAGCTGGCTTCGTGAAGACACAACTCACTGCATTCAGCCTCACATTGCCACATGCATTCATTTTTGCAAGTACATTTGATTATCTTAAATACTTTATATGGTGGAAATTATTGTCTCTGTTTTATAGACACTGTGGCTCAAGGTGGCTCAAGTGTGATGTGACCTGCTGAAGGTACCATAGCAGGTACCAGCAGAAGTGGCTTTGAACCCAGGAAGTCTGATGGCAAAGCCCATGTTTGTTCCATAGTCCCGCAGGGGCACTCTGTGCATAGCCTCTTTTTTTTTTTTTTTTTTTTTTTGTGAGACAGTCTTACTCTGTTACCCAGGCTGGAATGCAGCAGTGCGATCTTGGCTCACTGCGACCTCTGCCTCCTGGGTTCAAGCAATTCTTGTGCCTCGGCCTCCTGAGGTAGCTGGAATTACAGGCATGCATCACCATGCCTCGCTAATTTTTGTAATTTTAGTAGAGACGGGATTTTGCCATGTTGGCCAGGCTGGTCTCGAACTCCTGGCCTCCAGCAATCTGCCCATCTCAGCCTCCCAAAGTGCTGGGATTGTAGGTGTCAGCCACCGTGCCTGGCCTGTAGCCTCTTCTTTAGCAACCCAGGCACCTCATGAACAGCTGAGATCCAGTAATCTGTGTGTATTGACTGACCAAGGAATGTTTCTGTGCAGCCGCCTCCAGAGCCCAAGCCACATCAGCTGCAGCTGGGGTGGACTTTTCTTTGCCAGTCCAGGCTCACCTCACATGGCCAGCATCCTACCCAAGCCGTGAGTTTCCGCATCTGCTGCAGGCTCTTTGATACCACCTGACCTTGCTTGGGCAAGCATTGCAGCTCGGATGTCTCAGGGACCTTACCCAGTGGGAGATGGAGTTAGCAGATCAATCACCAGTTTCCAGTCCTGCAGATGAGCAATTCTGGAAGGCATTCTGTAGGCTTCAGCGGTCCTGATGGAACACAGCCCTGTCGCCCACTGTGGAGACTGATAAAACACACCCTGGCAATGGCTTTGCTTCCTTCTTGTCCTGTTCTCCCCACTCCCTTACTCCTGCCTCCTGGGATCACCTCCCCAGTAACTAATTGCCCTTAGTCTTTGTCTCGCACTTGACTTTTGAAGAAACTCAAACCAAGACAGTGGTGGTGCTGGTGGGAAAGTGCCCGTTTCCAAGGGGGCCATTCTGAAATTGGTTAGAGCAGGGAGTAAGAAGCCAGCAAAGGCTGGAGTATGGAACATCACAAGGATTTTGCTTCAGGGGGAAAGCTGGAGAGGAAGACCCGGGGCATATCACACAGTTTGGGCTCCACTTAAGCACAGAAGACACAGACTTAGATTTGTATTTCTGGAAGACACACTGACTGCCCAATGGAAGATGGATTAAAGGGAGCCAGAATGGGGTCGGGGAGACCAGTGAGGAGGCCACTGTCGTAACTAAGTGTAGATGATAAGATCCAGACCAAGAAGGCAACCACAGCCTGAAGAGAAGGCTAGAGTCCAGAATAGCTTAGAGAGTGGGATCACCAAGCCTCACCTTGGCAAGAGCCTGATAAGCTCAGGGGCTGGAAGCAGGGGAGGGAGACCATGAGGGCTGACTCTAGGCGTCTGGTGCCTTTCCCTGATGGAGGGGTCACAGGGCAAGGAGTGGGGAGGAAGGGACCGTGTTCTGAAGGTCTCTGGAGCACAGCAGAGGTCTGTGTGTGGTGCTCAGCGGAGAGGCCAGGCTTGGAGCAGACTTGGGAGGTGTCCACCTAGTGACCTCAGTCCTGTCCCTCCCTCCTAGCCCATTCCTGGCTGCGCAGCAGGACCTCTGCCTCTTCTCTCTGGTCTCCAGAACTCTCCTCACTCCCAGCTTGAAGGTGGGGGCAGACAAGCCTGGGCCAGACCACTCCTGCCCCAAGACTCCCAGCAGGGCACTCTGAGTCCCAGGCCCCCATCCCAGGAGGAACAACCTGGAGGTGGGGGACACAGCTGGGACCTAGTGCCAGCCCTTGGGAACCTCTCTCTCATTGTTTCCATAGCAGCCCCAGCCCAAAAACAATTCCGGAGGCTCATGGGAAAGCAGCTTTTGCCAAGTCACTGCCCTGTCTCAGGTGGCCTGGATGGAGTGGGGGTGGGGCATTCCTGTGGCATCAGGGAGTGAGGCAGGGAGGCTGGGGAAGACCTGGAGTCCTGGTTCTGCATGGTGCCTGCACCAGGCAGAATGGCAGCCGGAAATCACGGCTCACTCAAGGAAACTGACTGAAGAGAGGAATGAAGCTGTGGGCAGGGTGAAGGCCATCTGCCAGGGGTTGGGGAGCACCCAGAGACCAGCAACATCAGGGAGCTGTTACCACCCTGAGGACTGCAGGGCAGGGCAAGGGGCAGAAGTGGTGTGCAGCTGGGACCTCAGAATGCAGCAGCTGCCAGATCGTGGCCACGCAGGGAGCAGCCTGGTCACCAAATGCCCCCATCTCTGTCTTCTGCTCACTAATCTCCTGCCACGGCATCCGCTGGCCAAACCTAACAGAAAAGTGATGCATGCACAGAAGTTGGCCAACCCAGGCACAGAGCAGGATGGGTCTGGGGGTGAAAGAACAACGTTTACAGCATGGAACCTGGATGAGTCTCCCCACACTGCACTGCTCAGCAGGGGCTCCAGAAGGCTCTTCTGTGGAGCTGCGTGTCTCATCAGCAGAGGGGGAACGATGACAATGGCTATGTCCCCAACACATAGCGGGCACTCCAGACTCCCCTCCCTTCATCTAGTCCCCCTTCATATTTGACAGCAGCAAGCACCCCCATGCACACACGGCCCCTCATACAGCAGCTCTGACCCTGTGGGGCTTTCAGTCGGATGGGCTGCTTTTTGAAGCTCTCTGATGTGCAAGGCTTGGAGTCTGAAGACCTGGATTAAGGTCCTGACTCCATCATTTACCTTAAGTTAGTCTCTTTCCATATCTGAATCTTGATTTCCTCACCTGTTAAAAAAGTCATCATAAAAAACTTCATCTCCAATATTTGTACCCACACCCTTAACATCCTTTCTCCACATGCCCTGAGACTCTCCCTCAGAACAGAGCTGCTTGCACTAATTCACATGCACATGTAAATGACTGGTGATGAACTTCAAGCTTTTACAGGGTAATGGGAGGATAAACAAATGAATCAGCCAGTGAGTTTAGAGGGTGTATCTTGTTCATATCTTTATCATCTGAATCTAGTACAATGCCCTGCTCCTTGTGGGTACAGGATAGAAGTTTGCAGACTCACTCAACTCTCATCTCATGTATCTCTGTGTTCTGGGTACCCTGACACAGCCTGGCAAGCAGAAGGTGCTTGTGTGTGTGATCAGTACCTGAAGGAATGACTGAATCCAGTGGGACCCAAAGGCCACATCTGAGTGTGGGGTTGTGGCCTGGGAAGGCCAGAAGCACAACCCCAGGGGCCTTAACCTCTCGCCTCTCTGTATGCAAGAAGTCAAGGCCTTGGCAACAGCTGCAGCCAGCTGGCACCGGGTCCCTGCAAGAGTCATTGTTTGGCCAAAACAGGAAGCCGCCCGAGGGGAAGTGTGGCCTCGCCTCAGTGAACCCCTGAAGAATGGCCCCGAGAAACTTGGGGACGTGCCGGCAGGCACGGAGTGTATTACAGCAGCACCTCCCCACCCAGGCCAGGGGACAGTCCTCACTCGACCCTGGAGGCCTGGTGCAGTGCAGGGCTGGGGACCAGGGGGCTGGGTTCTAATCCTGTGCAACCCCTCTTTGGACATGTCTCCTTATCAGCTCTTTGCAGTCGAAGGAGTCCATGTCTGATGGTCTCATTGGTCCTTCTGGCTCCCTGTTTCCTGTGGTCTGCCAGCGCTCGGTACAGACGAGGCCCATGGAATGAGCCCTTTTCCACCAGGAGTAGGGAAGCCTGGTGGTTCCATAGCACTTCACCGTTAGCAAAGCATCATATCATTTCATGTAATTTCCCCCAACAATTATACGAAGAGGCATCGGCAGTGAGGCTCACGGTCCCATTTCATAGAGGAGGACACAGAAGCTCAAAGCCAGGATTCAAACCCATGCCCCCAGCCTTGGGGCCTAGTGGGCAGCGGCTGAGGCAGCTCAGAGGAGGCAGCAGCCCCCTATAGCAACAGGAGGAATGGGGTTAGAGGCTTATGCTGGCAGCCTGAGGTCTGCTTAGTTGGCATTTATTTCTCTTAATTCATGCTGTGCCACTTACCCACTGTATGAGCCAAGCAAGTCACCCCATTTCTCTGTGCCTGAGTCCTCACTGGGGATCTAGAGATGATGCCTGTCCTGCTGAACCCAGGCTGTGCAGGGGTCGCATGAGCAGAGGGGCAACTAACGCTCATCTTCGTGTGGACACATCAGCTGCTGACCCAGCCTCTGGTCCTCTCTTCCTTCCTCACAGAACCCCAATTCTGTTGGCTATTTTACCTGCCCCCAAGTTTAGCTCTAGAGCCCAATTAATCTAAGTCAACCAGGACATGCCATTCCTGGGAAGACAGTCAACATGACCCAAGTTGTCCCACCCAGATCTAAGGAAAAAACTTATGGTCCGCATTGGAAGAGAAGTCCTCTCCTGCTCTCTCCCACTGGACATTCCCATGCAAGCATGGATTCCCCATTGCCACTGGCAGCCACCCTCAACCCTGGGGAGGATGGCAGCCCTCCTTATGAGGCTGGAAGGGGAACCAGTCAAGGACTAGAGAGCATGGAAAAGCCTGTATTCTTGACGATACCAGGAGCTACTCTGGACTTGCAGTGGTGTGACAGGATACACCTCTTTGCTTTATTTAGGTCGTTGGCAGCAGAGTCTACACTTACTTGCAGCCAAAGGCATCCTCATGCCCTTCATCATGTTGCAGTCACTGATGTACAGAGAAGGGGAAATGGGCCTGCCCTGCACACAGTGGCTCATACCAGGGCAAATTCAAAACCCCTGGCTGCTCTGCCAGAGCTGACAACTTGTTGGTGTGAAGTTGGCCTTTGTTGAAAAATTGTACAGCCATTAAAATTATGTTTGCAAGCAATTGTTATTAATGTGGAGACATGTTAAGTGAAAAAGGACAGAATACAAACGCATGTATGTAGTGTGATCATAACTGAAAAAATGTTGGCTTTTGGAAGCTCTGCATTTTTTCTTCTCTGTTCCTTAGGGCATAGACAATTCCTTCCTCTTTAAAGCTGACCTCTTGCTTGGACCCAGGCCACCCCACTGGCATTAATGCTGCAAGACTGATGGGTTGGGGAGATAGAGAGCCCAGACTCCAAGACCCCAGCCCTGGCTGTTCCCTCTGCTCAGCCTCCAGTTATTCCCTTCCTCTTTCCTCCAAGGACCTCAGCCTCTTTATAGCCTTAGGATTACAGGGTTTTCAAAACATAGGAACTCTTGGAGCTGACAAAAGTGGAAACAGACCCAGATATAGGCAAGAGACGTGTCCCATGTCAAAAAGAGCTGGGACTGGAACCCAGGTATCTTGAGTCCTGGTCCAGGACTGTTCCCCATCAACTGCAGGAAAGCCAGAAATTGACATAACTTTTTCTGTTTTGAGTCTCCACCATATCCCCGATGTTTCTTGTCTTCATCCATCTTTTCTGTCTCTATGGCCACTGCTCTGATTCAGGCGTTGTGGTCTCTAGACTGGTAGTGGCCTCTTTCTAAGTTGCAGTTCACATCTGCAATCGTGCCTCCCAAACAGTTGCCAGAAGGATTGTCCTTAATGTAGACCTGACTCTGTCATCCCCCTGCTTCACTGTCTGCAAGATTCAGGATCCTTAGGCTGGCAGAGAGGGCCCCTCGTGATTGACCACTCCCCAGCCTCATCTGTCACATAAGACCTATATTCCTTCTACTAAACTCAGTTGTTGCCTCCTCCAGGCAGCTTTCCCAGATCCCTCCATCTGTGGATGGCACAATGTATAGGTCCATCATGGAACCCTTTAAAGGATGAGAAGGTCTAACCCCAGCATCTGCTCCTCTGCACCATGAATGCTTATAAAGCACATATCACGTCTGCTCAGCATTCCTGCCTGCCCTGCACCCTCCACCAGGTTTGACCTTGTCCGTGTGAAATTTCCCCTTGTTGGTTCCAGGTTATCTGTCCTTAGCCCCAGCAATGAGCAAGGGGGCAAAATGTAGGAGATTCTGACTCCTCATCCTCAGCAGGCTCTGGTGCTCCCCGCTCTGCCCGTCTGCTGATTCAATGTGGATGCAAGTGAGTCTCTACCGAACATCAGAGATGTGTTGCAGCAGGCCAGGCCCGGGGCTCTGTGAAGTCACAGGGTCAGAGCTTAACAAACAATCCCCTCTGAGTATGGCCAAGAAAAACCCCGAACTTGGAGCCCGATGCAGAGATTCCAGGAGCTCCACTTCCAGGAATTAATCCTGAGAGACAAATATCCAGAAGGTGGACAAAGAAGAACATGGCAGAATTTATTTATAATAGCAAAAATCTGGAAACAATCTAGAAGTCTAGCAGTAACAGCAAGGGTAAATACATTCATGCATATTCAGATAGTGAAAAATTGTACAGCCATTAAAATTATGTTTGCAAACAATTGTTATTAACGTGGAGAAGTGTTAAGTGAAAAGGGACAGAATACAAATGCGTGTATGTAGTGTGATCGTAACTGAAAAAATGCATAAAATCTGGGAGAAAATATCCAAAAGTGCTAGAAAATGATTGACTTAGGGTAGAAAGATTAAAATGTTTCATATGTTTATGCTTTCCAAATTTTCTGTTTAATAGTATGAACTTCTATTCATTTTTATAGTCAGGAAAAATGAGTTAGACATAGAGAAAAAGAAGAGATTAATTCTAGTCCCAACTCTGGTGATAACTGGACACAACCTTGGGCAAGTCAGCTACTCTCTTCCAAAGTTCATTTCCTCCTTGTCTATTCATCTGTTCCTTCTTTCCTTCATTCTAGAAGGGATTCACCTGTGCCAGGCCCTGTGCTGGGCACTAAGGACCCAAACATGAATCAGAATGTAAACATATAGAAAAATGTCTAACCTTCTTCATAATCAGAGAAATGCCAATTAAAGCTAAGCCAAGATATCATTTCTCGTCTATTAGATTGGCAAAAACTCAAAAGTTTGAGAACGTGCACTGTGGGCAAGACTGTGGGAAAAGAGGCCCTTCTCATACATTGTCTGATGGGAAAACAAAATGGTGCAAGCCCTACCTGGAGGGGAACTTTTGTCGCAAAATTACATTTGAATTTACCCTTTACCCTGGCAATCCCATCTTGGCAAAAATAAGAGAAGACAGATTCATAAAGCTATTCACGGCAGCATCATTTGTAATAGTAAAAAAACTAGAAACCACTCAAATGTCCATCAATAGGGGTTGCTTGACCACATAATAGACAACTCTGTAGCTAGAAAAGGGAATGAGGCCAGAAGCAGTGGCTCATGCCTGTAATCCCAGCACTTTGGGAGGCCGAGGTGGGTGGATCACAAGGTCACGAGTTGGAGAACAGCCTGGCCAATATGGTAAAATACCGTCTCTAATTAAAATACAAAAAAAAAAAAGGCCGGGCGCAGTGGCTCACGCCTGTAATCCCAGCACTTTGGGAGGTCGAGGCGGGCGGATCACAAGGTCAGGAGATTGAGACCATGGTGAAACCCCCTCTCTACTAAAAATACAAAAAATTAGCTGGGCGCGGTGGTGGGCGCCTGTAGTCCCAGCTACTCAGGAGGCTGAGGCGGGAGAATGGCGTGAACCCGGGGGGCGGAGCTTGCAGTGAGCTGAGATCCGGCCACTGCACTCCAGTCTGGGCGACAGAGCGAGACTCTGTCTCAAAAAAAAAAAAAAAAAAAAAAAAAAAATTAGTCAGGTGTGGTGGCGCACGCCTGTAATCCCAGCTACTCGGGAGGCGAGGCAGGAGAATTGCTTGATCCCAGGAGGCGGAGGTTGCAATGAGTAGAGATCACGCCACTGCACTCCAGGCGAGTGACAGAGCAAGACTCAGTTTTAAAAAAAAAGAAATGAAGAAGATCTCGGCATGCCTTGACAGTGTGACCTCCGGGCTGGGTAAAACGTTAACTGAAAAGCAGAGTGGACTAAAATGCATATAGTACATTATCATTTTATCCAAGAAAAAGGAGGGAATACACAATACATGCGTATTTTTAAAATTAAATATCAGTTAAAAGATAAAAAATAAAATTAAACAATTGTCTGTTGGAGTGGGGAGGAAGTGTGGTAAGGGAATGGAGTAGAAGCCAGACTTCTCTGAATATACCTTATTGTATAGGTTAGCTTTCAAATTACATAAATTCTTTACATAAAAATAAAACAAAATTAAATCTAAATAAAAGTCAAAAGCAATCCCCCCAAATCAAAAGCAAAATGAAATCAATAAATCTGTATTGAACTGGTGTCTTCACCGAACAAAGTTGAATTATTTTAAGTGATTTAGAAACCTGGTAACTTGACTGTAGCTTGACTAGTAGGCTATATATTCTAAGGACAAAAGAATCACAGACAAATTATAAAGTGCTTTCAGTAATCAAGTAATCATATTATTAATACCACTATTGGTATTATTATTCTGATATTTTTATAATATGTATATATAGAAAGAAAGTAGGAGAAATGAATCAATAATAATGTCAATGTTGTTAGGAAGCAAGACGTTCAGCATTAGACAAAAGAGATTCAGATACAAAATCAAAAAACTTACGTAAAAGCCCTATAGTTGAAGGTTTCATACAAAGTATCAGTATGAACCCTTGATGTATATCTTCTTAAGAAAAAAATTTCCTAGCTCTGCACCTTGAGAAGGTCTAAAAGCAAAGACCAACTGAGCACACCTCACACCTCACACCCAGATTTGTGGTTTCTAAATGCCACTTCTTATAAAAAAGAACCAGGGTTCTTGAAGAACTATCTAATTCTAGGTCTAGGCAGAAAACATACAAGACAAACCTGGACATCTCGTTTTACCAGAAAGTCAGGATGGTATTAAACACTATTAGGGTCAGGCCAAAAGGACTTAGACGACCAAGAGAGCTCTGTGGGCCAAAGGTGGGACAATTTGAGTGATAACAAGGTTAATAACTGCAATAAACTGAAAATCTCCAAATGCGTTTAAAAATATTAGATAATAATTTTAAAAAACAAAAACAAAACCAAGGATCAAAAAATCTTTCCTGATCACCTCTAGGATCAGGAATCAACTCTGTGATTCCTGATCAACTGTGAGGAATCAACTGTGAGGGAATCAACTCATTATTCTGAAAACTGATAAATAAAGGAGAAATCAGCCAGCACTAATCCTGTCCTTCCTAAACCAATTGTACCTCAGAGGAACCAAAGCATCAAGGAGAGAAGTTTTTCTCCATAGAAGTGTTCCAGCTAATAAATGAAGAAAGAATGATAAAATTAAAACATCACTGTTTTGTAATTCTCTAATGAAATACTAGATGTAGGCAGCGATCATCAAAGCCTTCTAAAAGCACAAAAGGAGAGACAACCAAACATTATAAATATGATGTGCCTTCTGAGGAAAGCAGACACGCCACCTGTGAAGCATTCTCCCTCACACACTGCGTCTAATCAAGTGTTTAGATCTAACTACCAATTTACGGGAAAGGCAGGAAACTAAAGAATGTGTTAAATAACACTATGGGGGAATGCAGCGGGAAGGTGGAAAACTACATGGGATCAACAACTGGGCTTAGTCAACAAATAAATATATATTTTTAAATAGGAAATCCCAGCATTTTGGGAGGCCGAGGTGGGAGGATCGTTTGAGCCCAGGAGTTCGAGACCAGCCTGGGCAACATGGCAAAACCCCATCTCTACAAAAAAAAAAAAAAAAAAAAATTAGCCAGTGTGGTGGCACATTCCTGTAGTCACAGCTCTTAATACTTGGGAGACTGAGGTGGCTGAATCACTTGAGCCTGGAAGGCAGAGGTTGCAGTTAGCCGAGATTACATCACTGCCCTCCAGCATGGGGAACAGAGCAAGACGGTGTCTCAAGACAAAATAAAAATAAAAAATAAGGAGAGACCAGGCTCAGTTGCTCACACCTATAATCCCAGCACTTTGGGAAGGTGAGGTGGGAAGATCTCTTGAGCTTAGGAGTCTGAGACCAGCCTGGGCAACATGGCAAAACCCTGTCTCTACAAAAATTACAAAAAATTAGCCAGGTGTGGTAGTGCGTGCCTGTGGTCCCAGCTACTCAGGAGCCTGAGGTGGGAGGATCTCTTGAGCCCAGGAGGTGGAGGTTACAATGAGCCAAGATCATGCCTCTGCATACCTACCTGGGTGACAGAGTGAGTTAGACCTTGATTCAAAAAAAAAAAAAAAAAACAACCAACCCCCGCCCCCCCACAAAAAAAAACAAAAAGAGAGGAAGGAGAATAGATTGAAAGAGATTTAAGAAAAAACAATCAAATGCAATGTATGGAACTTGTGTAGATCCTGATTTTGAAAAAAATAACTTTAAAAGATCGATAAAAAATCTTTGTTAGGCAATGGGGAATTTTTTTATTTGGAGACGAGGTCTTACTCTGTTGCCCAGGCTGGCCTTGAACTCCAGGGCTCAAGTGAACTTCCTGCCTCAGCCTCCCAAAGTTCTGGGAATAATCACGCTTACGAGCATGATTTGGAGTAATCTGGAGTAATCACGCTTTTACAAGTGTGAGCCACCACGCCCGGTTTATTGAGGAAATTTAAACACCACTAGATATTTAATGATAATAAAAAATTATTATTAAAAATGTAGGCAGGATAATGGTTTCTGGCCATGCCTTTATCTTTTAGAAATACAGACTGCAATATTTATTTATTTATTTTGAGACAGGGCCTTGCTATGTTGCTCAGGCTGATGTTGAACTCCTGGCCTCAAGTAATCTGCCCACCTCAGCCTCCCAAGTTGCTGGGATTTACAGGCATGAGCCACTGCACCCGACTCCTTGCAGTATTTGTGGATAAAATCATTTGATGTTTAAATTTGCTCTGAGTAACCCAGTGGGGAGGAGTTGGGGGATAGAAATGAAACAAGAGTGGCCTGAGTTGGTGAGGGTCGAAGTTGGGTGAGGAATCCGCGGTGTTTTTGCACTATTTTTGTTGTGTGTTTGAAATTTTCCACAATAAAATGTCTTTGCTGCTGTCAAGGAGGTGGGGAGGAAGACCTAGACTTTCCCTCCAAGGCTGAGGCAGGGGACGGGAGATTGGGACGTGTGAGCTTTCCTCAGGAGTGTGCAAAAACAGGAATGTGCCTGCAGAGGGAGGAGTTCCCGAAGAGGAAATGGCGCAGGAGCAGCAAATACAGAGAGGACGCACACTCTGAAGAAGGCAGGCAGCTTCTGCACTGAGGGAGCAAATGGGCGTGTCAGGGGCAGCAGCTGGGAGAAGGCGGGAGTGCCACCCTCGGAGAGTGTGGGATGCCCAGCCAAGGAGCCCTGGAAGGGTTGCCCTGGGGACTAACACTGTGGGCTCTGTGTTTTAGCCGGGTCACCCACGCAGCTGAATAGAGGATGGACTGGAGGGAGAGGCCTGGATGTAGGTAGGGAGGCCAGAGCAGTGGCCAGGTATTTCCTGGACTGGGGTCCTGGAGACAGACAAGGAGGCCTGAGCCAGGGAGTGGCCTGGGATGGACTGCAGGAGACAGTATGAGTGCTGCAGCCAGGAGGAGGGTACTGGGAGGGAGGAGGGCAGTGAGACCCATCTGTGGCCGGGGCAACTTGGTGGATGTTGGTGCCACTATTAAGATAGGTTGAGAGGGCAGGTCAGGCCCCTTCATCGAGCGCCCTGGGCTGGGAGGCAGGGGCCTGGGATCTGGCCCCAGCCCTGCTATCTGGCTGTGGAACCCAGGGCATGTCTCTACCCCTCTCTGACCTAGGGGTCCCCATCTCTAAAGCAAGGGCTAGGAGCCTCAGATCAGGGGTTCTCCAAATCTGCCCTGAGTCAGATCTGTGCCCAGCCTACGCGTGCACCCTTCTTGCCTGCGAAGGGCTCACGAGTTCTCATCTGGCGTCACTGAAAATCCAGTGGTGTGATGTCAATGGCATTTCCCTTCAGAAAAAGGAAATGAGCTTAGTGAGCGTGTTACCAGGAAAGGAAAGTTAGTCGGGCCCCACCCTCTGCAGCCCCGTGCTCCCCGCACAGAGCATGCAAGGCCCCACTGCCTGGGGCTGGGGCAGGACCCAGAAATGTCACAGTTCAGAGAGAGGCACCAACAAAACAGCCTTGACTTCCAAGCAGGGCTGGGCTGCCCTCAGCAGAGCCAGCACCTTCTCTGGCTCCCATGGCCTGCACCCTGGCCATGCTCGGAGACTGAGGTCACAGGTAGCTCCAGGGTCTCATCAAACATCAGCAAGGCCCACAAGCTGAGCTCTTTATAGCCAGGAGACTGAGACCCAGACAGGAGAAGGGGCCTGGCCCAGGACGCAGAGCCAGTCAGAGGACAACCCAGACACGGGCCACATGGCACTAGGGAGTCAGGTGGTCCCTGAAGGCCTGTCTTGCTTCAGAGCTCCCAGAATGCCCCGTTCTTGGTGGATGTACCCAGAAAGTCCCTCTGCAGTTCCAAATGTTAAATGCCTTTACTGAATGAAACCACTCCCTGACTCAGCTTTTGACCATCTGAACATTCCTTAAAATGAACTATGAAGATGAAATGAAAACCAGTGTCAATCTATCCAATACAATTGTTATATACTTTGGAAAAAGTGAATAGTAAATTGGTAAGTTTGGTATATTCAGCAAATTGGTCATTTGAAAACCTGATCAGCTGACAAGCTGGTCATCAAGCAGATTCGTTTTTAGGGATTTGACCTAGAGCCTTCCACAGACTCCACCCACCAGGCCTCCTCCCACCTTCGAGCTGCATGAGCCAGGCCAGATCCACCGCATCTCCCCAGCCCAACCCTCAGCCCAGAACCTGACACACAGGCGGATCCAGGCTCTAGCTCATTAACTGCTGAGTAAACTAAGCAGATGTTGAGTCCGTGTTGAACCTGAGCACCCTGGGTAATTGGAGGGGCCCACAGGAGGTGGATTAGCAGGGGCGGCCCTGGTCAGCCCCGACACAGTGAGGTAACCGGCTGGAAAAACCCCTCACCTTTGCTCTTATTGTAAAAGTCAACTCAGGTCATACTTTCCACTGTGCCCCCCACAGCGAGGGCATCTGGTTCACCCTCCCACGCACCCAGGGGTAGGGGGTTTTCAGGTGAAGTGGAACTAGGTGTTTGTGTTTCTGCACCTCTACAGGATCGCTCAGCAACAAAGGAGCCAGAAAAGGCAAGGTGTACACACCGTGTGCAGCATGGGCAGGCCTGCAGGTGTGCAGGTAAGAGTGTGTGCATGCAGGCGTGTGCACACGAGTTTGCATGTGCAGATGCGGATGGCTGTGATGCGTGGTGGTGGTGTATACATGCAGATGCTTATGGATCCGTGCCAACTGTTATTAAGCACATATGTAATCCATGTGTGTCTGTGCATGCATGTGTTTGTGTGAGTCGCAATGTGTATACAACCTTTCATAATAAGTGAATTGAGTACATACACCTGTTATCCATGGAAGAGTATGATGACTGCACACGTAAATATGTGTGTGTGCGCGTGTTTATACTTTGTGCATAGATGCATGATTGTGTATTTATGCTAATCCATTTAAGCATATGGGATGCGTGTTGATGTTTGTGTAATGTCTGTACATACTCCCTAGGTGCATCTTAATACAGGAATATGGCTGGGTGCGATGTGTATGTATGTGTGTGCGTGTGTGAACAGGTGTGCCTGGAGGTCTGTGAGTGTGTGGATAGGTATATTTGCCTGTGTGCATGTGTGATTCATGTGGTGTGAGTGCATATGGTTGCAGGCAAATGTCTGTGTGGACACACACATGCCCTGTTGCCCTTTTTTATCTTTTCCACTTGGGAAATCACAGAACTTCTGAGTCCTAACCATGGCTGGTGGCTCTTCCAGGAACAGTTTCCTGGACCCAAAGGGTAAGCTTGTCAGGGACTCAAGTGAATGAGGAAGTGGGTGGGCCTGGGTCTGCAGCTCCTTCCTCTGAGAACTGCTGTGGACCAGGGAAATCTTGCTGCCACCTCTGGTCTTTAGTCCACTTCTCAGTAGTAGCTTTCAAAGCTTATTTTTTTCGGAGGGGTCTCCATGGAGCATAGTCCTAAGCTTCTAGCCTATGTTATCCCTGTCCCTGGACCTGTTTGGTTGACATTCTCTTACAGTTTAAAAAACACATCCACATCCATACTCTTAACTAATCCTTGCGACCCCCTAGTCTGTTTGGAGAGGCTGGGAGCAGAGTGGTTAAAAGAGCCAGGCCTGGTTCCATTCCTGCCCCCTCTTCTAGCTGAACAACTTCCACCTCTTCCAGCCTCCCTCACAGGAATCACAGATCACATGAGATGACACCCATGAAGGGCTTGACCAGCATCTGGCACATGGTGAGGCCTGCAAAAATGTGGGCTATTGTTTTTACTATTATCCCCATTTTATAGATGAGGAAACTGAGGCTTGGAGAGGCTCTCTGCCTTTGTCAACCTGGAGATGCTGGGAAGGAAGCGAGACCCATCCCGCCTCAGATGCCTGTCCTCCGTCATCAGGAGCGTTCTCTTATTCTTCCGGGCTTGGCCAAGCGGTGGTAAACCCCACATGTGGTTCTGTGGTTGCCCACACAGTCCTAAAAATAGCCAACAGGAACCCAGGGGCTCCCCCTTGGTGAGTGGCAGCATGCCCGGTCCTCAGGCAGCCACCGATCTGCTCATTCACCACAGGCAAGCAGGTCCTGTCTAGGGACGGGCTGGGTGGCCTGGGTCCCATGCATGATGAGCCAGAGGCTGTGCCAAGCTTGTAGCAAAGATTATTTTATTTCATTATGTTTTCTTACGTCTGTGATGTGGAGGCCATGGCTCCACTGGACTCATGAGGAGACTGAGGCTCAGAGCAATGAAGTGACCTGCTCAAAGTTAAGGAGCTTCATTGAGGACCCAAGTTGTTCTGATCCTAAGGTCACCATCCTTAATCCTTCTCCCTGTGGGGTCTTCCCTATCTTGAACCTGGAGACAGCTGTGCAGTGGCAAGAGAAAGACCTTCAGAGCCACACTGACGTGGCCTCCCTGATGACCCCTGATGGCCTTGGTAAGTCACCTCACCTATTTCAGCCTGTTTCCTCACTGACAAAATAGGAACCACACTGCACATGATGTAGGAGTATGGTGGGGATCCAACGAAAGAAGGCACACAAGCACCTGGGGGAGGCCTGGCATGCAGCCAGTGCTCAGTACACAGCCACTCACTGGCTCTGCTCCTCCCCCCACTGACTATGCTTCCAAAGCTGGGGTGAGAGGAGCAGCATTGGTCGAGCTCCCAGAAGTGTCCTGCCAAGTCAGGGAAGTGGAACCACCCAGGAGAGGCCAGGAGAGGAGGTCCCTATGGCAAACTGAAATTTCCCAAAAAAGATCTCAGGAGTGTTCCTAATTCTACACCCTGGAAACTTGTCATTCCCCATCAGGAGATGGAGTCCATTGCTCTTCCCCTTGAAACTGGGCATGCCTTTGAGATGGCCTCCATGAAAAGAATGTGACAGAAGTGACATGAAAACTTCCTAGGCTAAACGTAAAATGTGGTACAGCCGCCACCCGTCTGTCTGTCTATCTTTCTGTCTCTGTCTTTCTCTCAGCATGCTTGCCCTTGGGACTCAGACACCATATTTTGAGGAAGCCCAAGCTACATGCAGAGGCCACTATAGATGTTCTGGCCAACAGCCCAAGCTTCAGCTGCCAGACATATGAATAAACCAAGTCTTCAAATGATTTCAGTTTCCAGTGCATCCCAGATAATGTCCAGAGGAGCAGAGATGAACCATCCTCTCTGAGCCCTGCACAAATGCAGACTTGAGAACAAACTAAATGTCATTGTCTCAAGCACTAATTTTCAGAGAGGCTTGGTACGCAGCGCTAGGTAACAGGAATAGCCCCCCTCTTCCTCTGCAACTCTCCCCAGGTAGAGGCAAGCTCTCCCACCCATGCTTCATCCCCACACCGCAGATAGAACCTGGAGTCAGTCCTTCCACCCACAACTGTGCCTTCCAAACTAAGCTCAAAGCCCAGCTCTGTGCCTTTCAGATGGGTGCCCTAAGGCAAGTCACCAATGCTGTATGACAAATCCCTCTGTGTCAGATGGGAATTATAATAGTGCCCCTGAGGGGTCTTGGGGGGATTTAATAAAGTGCCTGGAACATAGTGAGTGCTCATTAAGTGGACGCAGGGACACGAGGTTTGGGAAAAAGGAAGGGGTTAAAGATGTTGCCCCAGTCTCTGACTGGGAGGGAGAGAGGAGGAGCAGGTTTTCAGGGAGCCCGGGAGGAAATAAGTCTAGGCCGGATGCTAAAAGTGAGGTGTCCAACTCTGTGCAGGTTCCTGAGGAAGACCTGTCCTCAGGTGGCTCACAGACTGACCAAGACATGGGAGGCTGCAGAGTGTGGCTGGACAGGCCCAGGCAGGAGCTGGTCAAGGGTGAATGGGGTTGGGGGGTGGAGGGTACGGCAGCAGGAGCTGGGCCAGGGACCTCAGAGCCAGGTGGGCACAGCCGCACCTAAGCATGAGCTCTGAGGCTTCTCAGATACCACAAGGTCCCCTCCCCTTCTCTCCTCAGCCCAGGCCAGCCTGGCGCTATCTAGAGAGATAAAGTCACTGCAGAAGCTCCCAGACCAGAGACGTTATCAGCCACCCTTGTCTAAGGTACTTGGGAATGTAAACTCTCCCTCCACACAGCCCTGGATGCAACGCACCCGCCCTAGGAAGACACAAAGCAGACGCAGTGGGGTAGGCCTTCCCCCAGCCAGACCCCACCTTCCTCCCCACTCCCTTTCTGCAGCCCTGCAAATGCACGAGATGGGAGGGCCAGCCCCAGCGCCCTCTTCTCTAACACCTGGGGCATATTTTTCCTTTAAGTCACACTGAGATTTCGAGAGTCCTCGAGGAGCCCTTTCTGTTAATGCCATCTTGGCCAATATGCCCCGTGTATGTGCAACACAGTGCCCGCCCTGCCCGGAGACCGAGGGAAACATGGTCCGCGGTAGTGGACCTGGGTGACCTAGAGCAAGTCTGTTCCTTTCACTCGCCAAAAGTTTGTCCTCACACAAACATGCAGTAAGTCCCCCTGCTGGCTAGGCTGAGGGCTGGGCACTGGGGAGAAGCAGAGTCCGGAAAACATATCCCTCTGGAGTCCACTGTCCAGTGGGCCAAGACAGACAAACAAGTAAAATGATGATGATGATGGTGGTGGTGGTGATGGTGAGGCTTGCCTTAGAGCACTTACCCCCTGCCATTGTTCTAAGTGATTTACACGTATTGACTCATTTCATTCCCACAATAACCCTATCGTCTCCCAACATTATCATGGAGGAGGAAATTGAGGCACAGGGAGCTTAAGGCACTTTGTTCCCAAAGCAAGTAAGTGGCAGGGCTGAGAATCAAGCCCAAGAGGCCTGGCTCTGTGGACAGCATAATGAGGGCTGAGGTCAGGGAGGGACTGGGAGTGGGGGGTGGAATCCTAGAGTGACCTCTGTGTGGCTGAGCTGGAGTGAGCTTTACCGAGACAAGGCCTGGGAAGGATTGGGTGCAGGGTGAATGCCCTGCAAAGGCTCAGTCCCTGCTGCCTCCACCCCAGAACCCCACAAGGACTTTGGGCCTGCTGTGTTGTGCCTGGGCCTGGAGCTTGCAGCTCCTATGGGCCCAGGTGAGGCTCTGGGCTCTGCTGCCCCCACGATGGGCTCTCAGGGTCCGGAGTGCCCACATCAGATGTCGAGAGCAGGGCCTTCTGCTGCCTGGGGACAGAGGCAGACAGCCGGTTCATGGGAAAGAGCATGGGGTTTGCAGTCCGACGGATAAGAATTGAAATCCTGGCTCGGCTCCAGCCTACTGAGTAACAGTCAGCCCTGCCTGCTCGTCTCTGGGCCTCACTTCACCATCTGTGCATCAGTGTGGCCTAAATGGGCTTGCAGCTCCGCCATTCCAGAGGCCGTGTCAACACGAGTCACTGTGGTGTGAATTAGCCTGCGACTGCGTCACGAGTGTCTGGGTGGCAGTGACAGGAGACGCCATCTGTCTAGGAGTTTCTAGGAGAGGAGGCGCTTGAGCAAGGACCTAGAATAAGTGCCTTCCTTTCCACTCCCTTCCTTCCTTCTATGCTTTGTTTCTGAGCCCAGGAAAACCTGGCCGGGGCCTGAGGCACTCCCAGACTGGGGACGGGGGCGGTATGTCCAGCGTCACAGGAGCTCAGTTAAGTCTACACCCGGCTCCGTGTGCCACCTGTGCGGAAATCTTTGGGGAACTGATCCTTGAAGAGTGAGTGGGTGGTTACCATGCAGCCCAGAAAGAGGAGGAGAAAAGAGCCTGGGATGGAGGGAGATGGGGGACAAAGGCTGGCAGGTAAGGACCAAGTCTGCCCTGTTGGAAACAGCACACAATGGGAACATCTGCAGCATGGCCGCTCACAGGGTCAACAGGAGCCAGCAGAACATTAAGAAAGGCCTTGAACTCCAGGCTGAGGAGCTTCGGCTTTGCTCTGAAGGTGCTGGGGAACCATGAAACGGTATTGAGGAGAGGAGGGGTACAAGCGGAACCATGTTTCCAAAGGTGTCTCTGACTCCTGTGAAGAGGTTGGAATGGAGAGGCTGCTGGGGATGCAGGAGAGAAAGGAGGCCTGAACCCAGGCAAGGGCAGTGGGCAGGCAGGGGCTATCTCAGAGAGGAAGGGAGGCCTTGGGAAGTGGGTGGCTGTCAGGGGAAGGTGGGAGAGGCAGGTGACCCCCAGGTGTCTAGCTGGCTTGGGCACAAAGTGGGGGATGGAGTACATCACTGACAGATACCAGAGGGTCAGGAGTAGAACAAGGTAATGGGTTCTGTTGAGGGCACACCAAGCATTATCATATGGCGGCCAGATCCTGGGCTCAAGGCCAGCGAAGGCCACGGCTCAGCCCTCACCCTGGGGATCCAGACTTCAGGCCAGGCAAAGGTGGAGGAACAGTGGGAGGGGCCGTTGCAGGGGAGTGTCAGGAGGGATGACTAGGACCAGGAATGGGACTTTGGGAAGATGCCCAAGGCATCCTCTTCTCAGGGGTCTGAAGAAGAGGCCTCAGGGGTTGGGGACAGCAGAAAGCGTGTGCCCGCAGGCTGGCCTGTCCCTATCATTGTGGCGATCTAAGCTCTGTGGGCTTCTGTTCTATGTGTGCAGTGTGGAGGCTGTACCAAAGGATCGCCAGCCCCCTCCCCTTTCTGACTTTTCTGGCTTTTTTGTTTTCCTCTGCCCCTTACTGACCATATGGCCTTACACAAGGCCTCCCCACCTCTGGGCCTCAGTGCCTCTTCCAGTTTGGAGCATGTATCAGGCTGGAATGATTCCTAAAGTTGCAAAGAAGGCCTCTGTGTTTGTTCAAAGCACAAGTGAACAGATTCCAGCTGCGAAGGCCCCAGACTTTGCTCCTGTCCAAGGAGTCCACACTCACCCTGCCTCACCATCTAATTAGTCACATCCTAGGCTAAGGACACAGCCTGTCTGCTCCCAGCTTTCCCATTCCCTCCCCCTGCCCCCTGCCCAGCGTCCTGGAGTTGGGAAGGAGCCACTCCTAGGCCTGGGAGACATTTTTCCAACCTCAGGATTACAGCCAGCTCTGCAGTAAACCCCATCAGCCCCAGAGAGGGGGTGCAACAGCCCAGCCTATCAGCAGACCCTGGAATTCAGAAAGAAGCCAGCTGGCGCAGACAGATGATGACCTTTTAGACTTTCTTTACAAAGCGCTGCACACCATGGCATGGACCTTCCCTAGCATGGCCCTGTTGGAAGGTGGAATAGGTCACTGTGCAGATGCAGAAACCAGGGCTCTGGGAGAGAGGATAGAGCCTGCCAAAGTCACTCAGCGAGTGGCAGAGGTGGCACTTCAACCTCAGCTCTGCCACAAAGCCCGTCCTCCATGAAGACTTCTGACAAGAGATCCCTGCAGTTCCTCCGGAACTCACATCTTATGCCAGGGCTTCCCCAGACAGATGAGCGAGGTCAGAAAGAGGGGAAGGGTGGGACAGGCTGGGCATGAGGAGCCGTGTGCCACCACCTGCACTATGGTAAGAACCTCACTCTGCTCACCGACCTTGGTGTGCACCTGAGGCCCTGCTTTGGTCCTCAAGGCCCTGGATGGGCTGGTCTGGCTGGCTCTCCAGCCTCTTCTCTCCTCTCCCTCTCTCTTTTTTTTTTCCCTGTGAGCTCCTGTCACCTGGTCTCTTTTGCTTTCTTAACCACCCCAAACTCCCAGCCACAGGGCCTTTGTACGTGCAGTTCCCTTAGTTTAGAAGGCACTCTCCAAATCCCAGCCCCTTCCATGTTCATAGGTAGTGCCTCTTCATCCTTCCACATTTTAAAAATAACAGCTTGTTGATATATAATTCCTATATCACACAATTCTTTTATTAAAAGTGTATAGTTCAGTGATTTAGTATACTCACAGAGCTGAGTAACCATCACCACAATCAATTTTAGAACATTTCTATCACCTCTCCACCCTAAAATCCCATACTCATTAGCAGTCAGTCCCCCAAGTGCCCAATTAGGCAATCATTCATCTAATTTCTGCCTCTATAGATTTGCGTATTCTGGACATTTTGTATAAATGGGATTACACAATATGTATTCTTTTTGATTGACTTCTTTCACTTAGCATCATGTTTTCAAGGTCCACCCATGTTGTAGCATATGTCAGTACTTGTTGCTTTTTGTTACCAAATAATATTCCATTGCATGAATGATACCACATTCTATTGAACTGTTCATCAGCTCATGGCCATTTGGGATGTTTCCACTTTTTAGCTATGATGAATAATGCTGCTATGCATGCTCACGTCCAAGTTTTTGTGTGGTATATGTTTTATTTCTCTTGGGTATATTCCTAGGAGTGGAATTGCTTTGTCATAGGGTAACTATGTTTAACCTTTTGAGGAATTGCCAGATGGTTTTCCACAGAGGTTGCACTATTTTACATGCCCATGCGCCTGCTGGGGTTCCAGTTTCTTTATATCCTCATCAACACTTTTTATTGTCTGTCTTTTTAATGACAGCCATTGTAGTGGGCATGAAGTGGTATTTCATTATAACATTTCTCTGATGGCTAGTGATGGTGAACAGCTTTCCATGTGCTTATTGACCACTTGTACATATTCTTTAGAGGCTCTGCCCATTTTTAATTGGGTTATTTGTCTTTTTATTACTGAGTTGTAAATGTTCTTTATATATTCTAGATACAAGTCTCTTACTGGACACATGGCTTGCAAAGTTTTTTCTCATTCTGTGAGTTTTGCTTTTACTTTCTTGGTGGTATTCTTTGAAGCTTGAAAGTTTTTAATTTTGATGATATACGATGTATCTTTTTTTTCTTTTGTTGTTTGTGCTTTCGGTATTATATCCTAGAAACCAGTGCCTAATCCAAAGTCACAAAGATTTACAACTATGTCTTCTTTTAAGTTTTTAGCGTTTTATAGAGTTTTAGTGTCTTTTAGCTTTAAGAGTTGTATAGAGTCTTAGTTTCTTCTAAGTTTCTGGGAGTTTTATAGTTTTAGTTCTTACATTTAGGCCTTCAATATATTTTCAGTTAATGCTTGTATATGGTGTGAGGTAGAGGATCAGATTTATTATTTTTCATGTGGATATCCAATTGTCCCAGTATCATTTATTGCAAACACTACTGAATGGTCTTGACACCATTGTTGAAAATCAATTGCCTGTAAGTGTTGTCCTTCCATTTTAAAATAACATCACTTCCTCAGGGAAGCCTTTGCTGACACCTCTCCCTACCCTGACCTCAGCTTAGCCAGGTTCCCCTGTATATAAGTAAAACACATAGAAAACACCATAGATTCTAAATCACACCAATCTATATAATGGAGTAGAAATGAACACATACTCTGGAGCCAGATAGTAAAGGTTCAAATCCCAACTCTGCTGCTTTCTAGCTGCTTGTCTGTAGGCATATTGTTTCACCTATCAGTACCTCAATTTCCTCCTGTGCAAACTGAGGACTTACTAATCTCATAGGGTAATCACAAGAGTTCATACATGTAAAGGACATGGCATATGGTAATAAGTGCCAATGTGTGAGCTGTTATTAATCAGTGTCATCTTCTTAGACTGTGAACTGTGAGAATAGGGACCCTGTCTATTTTGGCTTCCACAGAATCCTCCTGGTCAGTATCATGCCTGTCACAGGGAGGGCATTTGATACCTACTTTTTGAATTAGTCAATAAAGGCATGCATGCATGTGTGAGCTGGACAGACAGGATTCTAATCCTGCCCTCCCACTGTCTGGCTGTGTGACTTCTCCTGAACTCTATAAAATGAGAGCCTTGGATCCAGGGGTGGTTTTTCTCTGTTTCTCTATTTGGATACAGACCCCACTCTTTACTTGAAATAAAAGGACCCCAGTTTGCAAAGATAATAAAGGGACATGTGTGAGTGAAGGTAGGGTGGGGCCCAGAGTCCCTTCTTTCGGAAGTCCTCCAGAGCCTGCTGGACACAGTGTGAAAACCTCCCTTCAGGATATGCCCTACGTGCTCTCCTGGCTTGGAGCAGCCCGTGATTCAGAAGCAGCTGATGTCTGACGCTCTTAATTCAGCCCAAATGCTGGAGGTCTGTGTCTTGTGGTGTGGGGGGAGACACAGGGGCAAATTCCAAAGGGCAAAGCTCTTTCTTTTTCTACCCACAGGAAGGGGGTGCTCCCTAAAGTTTCCTGCACAGATGAGCACAGCACATCCTTGCTTTCATGCCCCTCGTCCTCGGCTTCCAGACCTAGACCTGGAATGGCCCTGTCTCCTGGGCCAAGCTTCCTCTCACCCACCCCTCCACCCCTCTCAGACCCAGCTCACTTCCAGCAAGGCCCACTGTACTTCCGCTCCTGTCTCCACAATGCCCTCATTTCACCTGGTAGACAGTCCCTCAGAGGCTTACAGAGGTGAGCAACTCATCCAAGGTCATGGCAAATAAGTGGCAGAGCACAGATTCAAACCCCAGGCTCTTGACTCCAAGTTCAGGCTCTGTCCTTCTTAGCCACCAGTATGCTAATAGGATACCACAGTTCTTGTGAGCACAGGAGCAGGGCCAGCCCAGGAGGTGCCGAGGTCAGCCAAGCTCTGTGGCCGCTAGAAAAGGGAAAACCCTGAGGGAGGCCCACCCACTATGCAGGTCCCTGGCAAGAGCCTTAATGCTTCCCCCAGGCAGAGGTCTCCTGGCCATAGCGCGAGGGACTGCCCTGGGAAAGGAAGGGAGGGGAGATCCCTGGTTGGAAGGTTAAGAGTATGAACCTTAGGCAGGTCTGTTGGGTCACTGACCAGCCTCTCTGAGCCTCAGTTTGCCCTACCCCCTAGCCCAGTGACATAGGACAACAGTACCCATATCGCTGAGCTGTTGTAAGGATGAACTGAGGCAAAGACCTCAGTTCTCTGTCCATCATGGAGTTATCATGTGAATGGGACAGTGATTATTAATGTCCCTAGTACTGGGATTATTAATGTCTCTTGTCAGCTGGGCCCAACAGGAGTTGCCAAAAGGGTTCCCCATGAAGAAGCCGACCCAGGGTCATGAAAGAGGAGATAGTTGACTTCCGTCTTCCTCTCGGGTCTGTGAGTTCACTGGCAGCGCCTTGTTTTAGGAAATATACTTCTCCTGGAAAAAGAGATGTCTAACATTAGCAGTTTGGAGAAAAGAACTTAGGAGAGTCACTGGCAACTTTGGGTTTGTTTTGATTTTTATTTTAAGCTCAGCTTTCCTTCAGGACATTAACTTCATTCATCTTCACTCAGGGAGGGTATGGATGTGGGAGTGTACCTGGGGTTTGCGGAAACTGCACGGGCTTCTGTGTCACCTTGTCTTGAATTCTAGCTTTGCAAATTATCAAAGGCATGTTATGCAGCCTTTCGGAGCCTCAGTTTCCTCGTCTATAAATAGACGGAAATGTGATGACGCCGGTGAAGGGCCCAGCCGCTGGTCCGCAGTGCACCCTGAGTTGGAGCCCTTATTTGGGGCCTTTAAAGTGACACCCACAGGGTGCTGAGGAAAAGTCCTTTCCAGGTGGAGGAGCCCAGGAACACTTCCTGGAGGCAGTGGCTGGTCCCAGAAGGCTGGAGAAGGCAGTCCAGGAACAACTTGAGCAAGCATGTGGCAGGGGGAACCACAGGGCGGGCAGAGACAGTTTCGATCGTGAATAGTAAGATTCTGGGAGGGAGGATCAGGAAAAAGGCAGGGGCCTGCAGTGGCAGGATTACAAATGGGGCCTGTTTGCCTGTGCCTGTGCCCTAGGCTGCTTCTTGGAAGGGCTCCCGGGTCTATTATCAGAGCTCCCCGGGGCTGGAAAGGGCTGAGTGATTCAGGTCTGCCCTGCTGTTGCTGCTGAGTTTCCTGCCATTCATGCTGAGGGCAGGTTCCCGGGGAGCCTGGCCTCCCATCCCCACCCCCCTTCAGCTCCTCCAACCCACAAGAGGGTCAAGGGGAGTGGGGTGTGACTCATGAGTATTAATCAAACAGCCTAAAAGAGCCAGCAAGAGATGCCCACATTTAGAATAAAAATAACCATTCCTTAAAAGTAATCAGAAGCGCGGGCGCTAGCTCTGCCGTGGCGTGTCTTCCTGTTGGTCAGTCCCTGCCTGTCACTCCCTGCCCTCCTTCTACCAACGGGAAATGGAGACTCAAGGAGCGCACGTGGCTCCTCTGAGGCTGTGCAGCGAGTAGGGGCATGCCAGTCCTTCTGAGACTCTGCATCTTCCCCTGGGGATGCCCGGAGGACACATGTGTGTGTGCGTGTGTGTGTGCGTGTGTGTGTGTGTGTGTTGGGGGGATGGGCACAGCAGGGAAGGGACCCCTACCTGGAGACAGTGATCCAATGGGTTCTCTCACTTTTAGTGAGGAGGGGTGAAGGAGGCCTGCTCATGGAGGGCTGGGCCCTAGGCCTCCCGCCGCCTTAGTCACAGGTCCCGCAACAGAAGGATCAAACTCACCAGCCCGGAAGTGACGTTACAGCAAGGCTGTGGGAAGGAAGCACAGGATGATACTGGCAAGCCCAAGGGAGAGGGCATCCCCTGCAGACAGAACAGCATGCGCAAAGATGTGGCAGTGAGGCCATGTGGCATGGGCGTGGCTCAGTGTGGACACAGTGGGGGCTTGCAGGGGCAGGTGCCCTGAGTAATCTGCTGACATACCACAGGGAAACTGAGGCCCAGGAAAAAGAGGGACTGTCTATCCCAAGGTATGCTGGAATATTCCAGCCAGGTCAGAAGGGGCTGCCTTTCCCCTGTGGCTCTGAAGCGATCCCCACAAGGAGTCCTGAAATGTGGGAACCCTGGCCATCTTACTGGCATCAGTGCAGGGAGCTCCCAAGCAGACCGCGTCAAGGGCTGAGGTGTGTCTGGAAGGCTGAGCCAGAGCTGTGCTGGTGCCACCCCTGATATCCCATCTCATGTGACAGACAGGAAACCCTCTTCCCCCACTGAGGGTCAGGTCTGATTTGCCTGTCATCCCCATCACGGTTTGTTAATGGACAGTAGACTGATTTTTGGACCCAGATCCCCACTGGGAGCCTCTGTGGGACCAAGCTGTCCCCTTTGACCAGCAGCCAGGGTCAGGCCAGACAGTGACCTGTCCTTGGGCCACTCCCAGGCATGTCCAGATTTGGTCTGCCAGGCCTCCAGGGCAGGAGGGGACATAATGGCCCCTTCCTGCATGGCTCTGACTAACAGCCCCCTGGCTCCCTGAAGCATCATAACAGGGCCTGTTACCAGGGCGACCTTCAGTTTCTGTGGCCTGGGACCTGGGCCCTTGCCCACCCCAAACTGGCTGCTGGCATTGAGCGCTTATGGTGAGCCCTCCCTGGCTCAGTGGGGATGTGAGAGGAGAATAGGATAGGAGGAGGCCCTGTCTTTGCCTTTGGGGACATGTAACCCTGTGGGGAGAATAGAGAGGAAGTTGAGTCCTTGGCTTCTCTCTCTCCCTGAGCCCCTGGTATCCTGATTTCTCCTGCATGGATCCAGATCATACCTAAAACTGAATGGTCCCTGGAAAACTGCTCCTTCCCCTCCACATCATGCCCCATTTCAGTGAGGACACTTCCACCACCCTGACACATGCTACAGTGTCTTGGGCAGCAGCATGGATGCCTCCCATGCTCTCCTCACCCTCTCATCCCATCCATCACCACAGCCTGCACTTAATTCTGCCTTCTCCAGAAAGCCTCTGGAGTCCCCTCCTCCACTCTTCCTTGTCTTCGACCCTGGGCCCAGCTCTGGCTCCCTCCTGGGCCATGTCCGGATCAAAGCCTAGCCTCTCCTCTAGACCACAGACCCCTGGGCCCAACAGGAGTCGCCAAGAGGGTCCCTGTGAAACCTCTAGACTCCCAACCTCCAGTTTTGGAGGTGGCCTCAAGTGGATCCTGGCCCTCACCTCCTGAGTTCCTCCCTAACTTGCCCGTCATGCTCAGCTGTGGCTGAATCTCATTCTCCTATCAGTAAAAAAAATGCATACCATCAATCCAATATATGCATGTGTTTATTTATAAATTATATACATGTGCTGCCACACAAATGCTTGGATAAATTTGAAAACATACGCCAATAATAGACACTGGAAAAAGAATGAGAGAAAGATTAAATAAGTAATATCATTTTAAAAGTTTTATTTTCATTTTATTTAATGGTATTAAAAAGCCTTTTGCTCTAAATACATTATTTCTAAAAATTGCAATTAAGAATGCTCCATTTTTAAATAAAATCTTGCATTAATAAAGGGCTACACTCGTCTGAGAATCTGGTACTAAATTCCATGTATCTTTTCACTTGGCTTAATGGTTATTGTAGTTGAAAAAATATATCTCACAAAGGGCCGAAGTGCCACATGGAGGATGTGCATTCTTGACTGTACTTACTAAATCACAAGGTGCAATTTTCAATTCTGTGCACGGGCTTTTGATTGGAATTTGGTTTAACTGATGCCAACCAGTTGAAGGTGTTACTTTTTAATATTTTTGACAAATGAGTTCAAAACACACTGAACTTCAGCAACAAAATCATCCCAAGATTTTATTCAGCAAAGTGTTCTCCCTATAGGGTGACTTTGTTTCCAAAGCAGTTACTTTCTTATTCAATCTTAAAATGTCACCTTTACCTCTGCTATGTATTCGTTCATTTTTAGCATCTCCTGGATAGCATCCCCTAATTGTCACAGAAGGAGCGAGCACATTTGGATCCTTTGTCTTTTCATAGAAGAAAAAGGCAAATCTCTGCCGGGTGCCGTGGCTCACACCTGTAATCCCAGCACTTTGAGAGGCTGAGGTGGGTGGATCGCTTGAGGTTAAGAGTTTGAGACCAGACTGGCCAAAATGGCAAAACCCTATCTCTACTAAAAATATAAAAATTAGCTGGAATCCCAGCTATTCAGGAGGCTGAGGCAGAAGAATTGCTTGAACCCGAGAGGCAGAGGTCGCAGTGAGCTGGGATGGCGCCACTGCACTCTAGCCTGGGTGATAAAAAAAAAAAAAAAAAAAAAAAAAGGAAAGAAAAGAAAAGAAGGAAAGAAGAAAAAGAAAGAAAGAAAGAAAGAAGGAAAGAAAGAAGGAAAGAAAGAAGGAAAGAAAGAAAGAGGAAAGGAAAGGAAAGGAAAAGAGGGGCAAAACTCATCTTCAAGGTGTAACTCTTTTAAGTATTTTGCTGTGAGGTAACCAGCAAGTTTCTGTATGGTACAAAAGGTTTTTGCAGCCACTTGTTCTGTCAAGAAGCTTTGATAAGACGCTATGATTTAACGACTGTTTTTATAAAATGACGTGCCTTGATGACATCCTGTGGCAGGCTCACTGAAGGTGTTGCAGTGGGGTGGCAACATCATGGTCAGCCAAACCCGTGCTGGACACATGACCTACCATGGTGTGGACAAGGTGAGGGCACCAATGTCAGCCTACTTAATAAATATTAGTAAAGCTTAAATTTTTCTTCCTTTTTTAGAAGGTAAATATAAATAGAAGTTCTAGAATGTTCGACCAGGCTCAGTGACTCACACCTGTAACCCTGGCATTTTGGGAGGTCAAGATGGGCAGATGGCTTGAGCTCAGGAGTTGAAGACCAGCTTGGGCAACATGGCAAAACCCTACCTTGACTAAAAATTTCAAAAAAAAAAAAAAAAAAAAACCCTACCTGGGCATGGTGGCATACTCCTGTCATTCCAGCTACTTGAGGAGCTGAGGCAGGAGGATTGCTTAAACCTGGAAGGTTGAGGTTGCAGTGAGCCGAGATGGTGCCACTGCACTTCAGCCTGAGCAACAGAACAAGATCTTCTCTCAAAAAAAGAAAGTTATAGAATGTTCTTTCTATATGAATGGATCACTTTGCACCCCATTTTGGACACCTCTAGGTACGTGATAGGGCTTTTGGCCACACTCACAGCCCCTTGGGATCTGTTCCAGTCTTCCTTCCTTGTTGGCGCTTACGTAAAACTAGGTCTAATGTTCCTGAATACATCACACATTCTCGTGTCTTTGCAATGCAACGTATGTCTGATAGGCTCATCCCAATAGATTAGCTCAAGATTCTATACTTTCTTCAAGAGCCAGCCCCAGGCCACCCCTTCGTAAAGCCTGCTCAGATCCTCTGGGTACAGCCATTCATTCTGCTAGTTAACAGATATTATTGAGGACCTCTTATGTGCCAGGCACTGATCTAGGGGTTGCTGGGTATATAGCAGTGAAGCAATCATACAAAAATCCCTCCTGCAGGGAGCTTGCATTCTAGTGGGGTGGATGTTGATGTTCTAGGTGAGTCCTTATTGCATTTACCCACAGACGGCTGGCCATTTACAAGTTTGTCTTCCCAGGAAAGCATTTGTTCCTGAGAGCAGGGACCTCTGAGCCAGAGCTCCAATCACAAGTCCTAGCCCAGAGTCAGAGCCTAATAGATAATGATTGGAATAACACAGTGGTTAACACAAGCCATGATCCCAGCCGTAGATGAAGATCTGACACCAAATCCATACTGAGGTCCTCCAGGCGCCTGATCCAGCCCCAGTCTGGGCCGGCACTTGGGGCTCAGTCTCACAAACACGCTGGTTCCCTGCCCCTATGAGAAGGAACTGGATGGCCCCCTGCGGGTGGCAGGAACCACTTCCACCTCCGAATGTCCCTATATTTAGCCATCTGTTGTGATCCTGCAGCCCTCTCCTCTCCATGGCCGGAGGGAATTGCCCAGCAGCTTTGATGGCCTGTTTTCCCAGGCCCTGCTCCTGCTTCCCAGCCACCCCCTCCCCGCCGCCACCGGCATCCCTGTAGGAGGCGGAGCCCTATTCCGCTGGCAGGTTCTGCATCCCAAAATAGCATCAGCACTTGGCAAGGAGAGGCAGCCACCTGTGTTCAGGGACAGCGCTGCCTGGTTGAGGGGTAGGGCGAGCAGAGGGAGAAGGGTAGGGGATGGTCTGGATAGAAATCTTCCAAGTAACACACTCCTGTGTTCCCTGACCCCCTCCAAGCAATAAGTCATTGGTCCCACATTATTCCAGTGTGCATCAGGGTAACCACTGACTGTCAAAATAAGGCCTGAGCCTCATCTCCTACTTCTCCCCTACCCTACACACACAAACTGAACACCAGTCACACTGTTCTATATCATGCCCCAGACAAACTCCCCACATCTGAAATGATGTAACCCATTCTCCCCTCAACCCACCTACCCAGGAATGCCTTCTTTATCTGTTGAAATCCAGCCAGTCTATGAAGAGTCAAAGGCCGCCTTGGCCGTGAAGGCCTCTGGTGCCGTGGGCCCATGCGTAAGTGGCCATGCTTCAGTGCTTTCTGTCCCTGGTTCAAGCTTGCCCATCCTGTAACTTTACTTGGTTCAAAAAGCCCCCAGGCTGATGGTTGGCAGATGGGGCCCTAGCCTCAGCTTGCTGTGTGATTCTGAGGATGTCACTCCCCTGTCTGGCCCTCAGTTTTCCTGGCCTCAGTTTCCCATTTCCTATGAAATGGGATTCTATTTCATGATCTCAGTGGGCTCTCCCAGGGGTCTGAGCCTCTGATTCACCATTTGAGGGGAATAAGAGCGTTTTAGTAAAGGGAACTCGCCCTGAACCTGGAGCTATTGAAGGTGTGGTCCCCTCTTCCTGCCCTATCCTTCCCCCAAAAGTCAGTTGCCTCTGAGGCAGGTGTGGGCTCCTGAGTGGGGTTCCTGGATGCTGCCAAAGGGATGGGGCACTGTGGCAAGGCTGGCTTCCAAACCAGCGGGGCAGCCTCCCGTGCAAGGAGGCCTCCCTCTCCTGCCAGCGGGGAAGCTGCCATCCATCTGGTTCAGGTTCCTCTGTTTTGTCTCAGCGGGAGCTCTCAGCCCACAAGTCTTGGCAACTGGAACAAAACATCCCAACCACAGCATTTCCGTGTTGTTTACTTCAGCAGGGCCCAGGCCCCCAGGTTCTGCAGAGACCACCAGGATCCCAGCAGGACAATAGGAAATCTCAGCAGAGGCGTTCCAGAACACAGAAAAGCCAATTCCTGATGAATCCAGAGGATGTTCAAGGCTCACCAGGCCAATGAACCCGGGTGGATTCCCCAGTGGGCCCTCTCTCCTTTTGGTAGAGCTTCCAGGAGCTTTACCATTTAAAGAGAACTGCAGGAGGCCATCTTAACCGGACTGTATGTTTCATTAAACCAAGAATGGTATTTATTCCAGCAGTATTCTAGGCACTGGGGTACAACAAGTACAATTGACACAGTCCCTGCCCACGTGGAGCTGACATTCTCATGGAGAGAAAGGGACAAATAAACAAATGTACAATACTCCAAGTAGTCATAGTGCTGTGAAGAAAATAAAGTGATACAAGGGAATTACAAGAACCTTGGAAATGGGAGAGCTGTTTTAAATAGGTCCGTCTGGAAGGTTCTCTCTCCTTTGAGCCAAGACCTGAAGGAAGTGAGAGAGGGATATGGGGGGGAGGAATGTTCCAGGCAGAGAAATCAGCCAGAGCAAAGGCCCTGAGGCAAGAGTGTGCCCCAAGGGGTGCACGAACAGTGAGGAGCCGGTAGGGCTGTGGCAGAGCGCGGGTGAGAGAGAAAGGAAGGGGGTGATGGGCCTGGGGAGCAGACCATGCTGAGCAGTGGCTTTTAATTTTTATTAATTACATCTTCCATAATAAATCAGTTTTATATGGCAATTCAAGACAGCTATCCACATATAAACATACAACGGAGATAGACTATATGTATGCACTTTTACATATTTTATTTTATTTTATTTTGTTTCATTAAAAAATAATATGAGTGTCAGGCCTCTGAGCCCAAGCCAAGCCATCACATCCCCTGTGACTTGCACGGATACACCCAGATGGCCTGAAGTAACTGAAGAATCACAAAAGAAGTGAAAATGCCCTGCCCGCCTTAACTGATGACATTCCACCACAAAAGAAGTGAAAATGGCCGGCCCTTGCCTTAAGCGATGACATTACCTTGTGAAATTAATTCCTTTTCCTGGCTCATCCTGGCTCAAAAAACCTCCCCCACTGAGAACCTTGGGACCCCCACTCCTGCCTGCCAGAGAACAACCCTCCTTTGACTATAATTTTCCTTTACCTACCCAAATGCTATAAAACAGCCCCACCCTTATCTCCCTTCGCTGACTCCCTTTTCGGACTCAGCCCGCCTGCACCCAGGTGATTAAAATTTATTGTTCACACAAAGCCTGTCTGGTGGTCTCTTCACACGGACGCGCATGACAATGAGTAATGATCTTCAAATTGATTTCCTGGCCTACTAAATGGTCATGGTTCACAGTTTGAGAAACACTGATACAGAGCCTTATAGACTGTTACAAAGAGTGAGATGGGGCCTGTCGGGATGGCTCACACCTGTAATCCCAGCACTTTGGGAGGCTGAGGTGGGTGGATCACTTGAGGTCAGGAGTTTGAGACCAGCCTGGCCAAGATGGAGAAACCCGATCTCTACTAAAAATACAAAAATTAGCCAGCAGTGGTGGCACATGCCTGTAGTCCCAGCTGCTCAGGAGGCTGAGGCAGGAGAATTGCTTGAACCTGGGAGGCCAAGGTTGCAGTGAGCCAAGATCGTGCCACTGTACTCCAGCCTGGGCGACAGAGTGAGACTCTGTCTCAAAAAAAAAAAAAAAAAAAAAAAAAAAAGATTGAGATGGAGTCATTAGGCAGGTTTTGAGGAGGGGTGACACAAGCTGTTTCACTTTTTTGTTCCATTTTTTAAATTAACATATAATTTACATTCAGTAAAACACACCCTTCCTAGTGTACAGTTCTTTGGTTTCAACAAATGTAGACATGTGCACATCACGCTTTGCTTTTGAAAGGCGTCCTGCAGGCTGCTGAGAGGAGAGGCCTGGAGAGGGAAGGTGGCAGGCAAGGACCAGCCGGAGGCGCTAGTGGCAGCTTGGAGTGGCTTCTGGGTGTATTTCTGAAGACTGAGCCCACAGGATTTGCTGATATTTTGGACGTGGGATGTGAGGGACAGGGAGGATTCGAGAGTGACTGCCTGGTTCTCGGCCTGAGTAATGGAAACTTGAAAAGACGGGGGAGGAAAGGCTTGGGAAGCAGATCACGAGTTCTGGCTTAAAGTGCGAAAAGCAAGGAGAGAACCGGCTGGCCATGGGGAGGAGTCCAAGGGGAGGCCAGGCTGGACATTGTGATGTGGGCGGCTTCTGTATCCCCACGACGCTGAGGGCCACGGGCCTGCCTGAAACGGCCAAGGGAGGGGGTGGATGGAAAGAAGCAGTGAAGGACTGAGCCCTGGGGCATGGCCACGCTAAAGGCACAGATAATGAGAAGTTTGCAACAGAAGAGTGAGAAAGGGCTGGCCGATGGAGTGGGCAGGGTCCTGGGGGGCAATGCACAAAGGCCTCCATGCCTAAGAGAGAGACGCTGACTGGATGAAGCTGAGCAAGATGGGGACAGGAAACTGACCACTGGAGTGTGCTTGTGTTAACAGCAGCAGATCCATATGGGTCCGCAGTACTCTCAGTTCTTGCCTCCTCAGAAGAAAGAATTCTCAACCAAGGGGGCATAAGGCAGAGGGAGAGACGGAAGCAAGTTTTAGAGCAGGAGTGAAAGTTTATTTAAAAGTTTTAGAGTAGGAAAAAAAGGAAGTAAAGTACCCTTGGAAGAGGGCCAAACAGGTGACTTGAGAGGTCCAAGTGCCTGGCTTGACCTTTGACCTTTGACCCTGGGGTTTTATACCTTGGCATTCTTCTGGGGTTTTACATCTCCCCTCCCTCTATTTTTCCTTGGGGTGGGCTGTCTGCATGCACAGTGGCCCACCAGCCCTTGAGAGGAGCCTCATGCACGGTGTGTTTACTGAAGTTGTGCACATGCTCACTTGAGGTGTTCTTCCCTTATCAGTCGAGTTTTCCTAGAGGAAGGCCAAATACCAGTTGAACTCCACCATTTTGCCTCTCAGTGTGCATGCTTAGGCCCACCTGCCCAATTCCTGAGATCTTATCAGGAAGCTGCTAATCACCAGCATCAAGCGTTTTCTACCTTTCGGGAGACTGCCTTTCCCTGGCGCTGGGTGTGCCCAGTTATTATTTTAGAGAGACAGTTTAACAACCCTCTGGCCATCATCTGATGATCACCACATATTCCCTGGGAGGGGCCTCACCTGCCCTGCTCATGTCCAACTAGCTACCTACTGCAACACTTGGACTTTATTCAGTAGGACAGTGGGGAGTCACAGTAGGTTTATGAGTAGGGAGTGGCTTGAGCTGAGCTGTGTTTAGGAAGATTAATAAAACTAATGTTGCTACTATGTATGGATGGATTATTTATCATTGATTGAACCCTCCCTCTGGCCAGGCTCTGTGCCAGTGCTTTATGCATATTAACTCATGAATCCTATCAATCCTTGAGACAAGTGCTACTATTATTTCTCATGTACCAGCAAAGACATTGAGAGGTTCAGTGACTTGCCTAAAGTCACACAGCCAGGATGTGGTAGAGCTGGGCCTAGATCCCAGATCATGTGGATCCCACTCCTGGGAGCACATCCCAGATTCAGACTTAGGCCTTTTGGTCAATTGCCCAGTCACTGGTGACTTTAAGAAGGTCACTGCCAGAGTGTGAAGGTTTCCAGGCTGGTCAGGGCAGGACGATGTGGTTTCTGCAGGCCCTTCTCTGCCTTAGGTTGCTCCCGGTGTCTGCGCTTGGGGGGCCTGGGCCCATCCATGTGCCTCTCAGCTCAGCGGGAAGAGTAGCCCCGGCTGTAGCTCTAGGGGGTCCTGGGGCAGCTGCAGGACTGTAGGTCTTTGCTCTTGAGTGGCTTCACCCTCCCTGGGGACTCTGGCTCTGTTGGCTGAAGTGGTTAGTTTCTTGAGGAATATGTCACCATCTGGTCCCCATGTGCTGTCTGTAGGCCTGTCTGGGGCAATGGAAGATTCCATCCCAGCCCAGAGTAATTGTTACCAGAGGTAGGCAAGATGAGGGTGGGAAGGAAAGAGGGGTGTGCTGCCCAGAGCTGCCTGCCAACGCTTTGGTGACTTGAAAAGAGGGAAAGTGAGACGAAGGCAGAGAGAACATCAGAGACAGGAAGAGACAGAGAGAGATAGAGGGAGACACCAGGACAGAGCAGAGCAAGACAGGAACTGAGTGAAAGCAAGAGGCCTGCGGCGGCTGATGGCAGCGGGAGGCAGAGCCAATGGCGCGCACAGACAGGGAGCGGGCAGGAGAGAGGTGGGCCTGGGAGGTGGGTCCTCAGGGAGAGGCCGAGAGAGCAGACACCAAACTCCATGATGTGACAACAGAGAAGACAGAGAGACCACAGGGAGTAAAAGAGAGGGAGAACAGGAATGGGGGCGGGAGGGACGGTGTCAAAAGAGAGAGAGAACACGGCTCAGAACATGCCAGAACAGCAGGAGCTGATGAGATCAGTGGAATATGGGGAGTCTCGGCCCAGGTGGTCCCCACTGCAGCAGCGGTCCTGGGGCAGCCATGGTCACACCGGAAGGGTTGGCTTTTGCCCACTGGCCTGGCTAGCCTCAGCTGCCTCCTCCCAGAGCAGGGACTCTGCCCTGCACACCTGGCCCGAGGACACCCTCCTTCAGGCCTCCCTCCTGGGCCAAGAGGCCTTTGTCCCTGGTCTCCTCTCCAGGGCCCACCTTCCAGTCACCTCCCTACTTGGCTCTAGGAAACCGTTTCTCTGAGGGTGATCTTGGGAGGTGGTAAGAGGAGGACCATGAGCCTAAGATGAGTTGAGAGCCCCAGTCTGTCCCTGCCTCTATTCTGCACACGACCTCAGGTATCCTTTCTCCCGTCTGAGCCTCAGCTGCTTCTTCTGTAGAAAGGGCTGGGTTTGGAGATCACTAAAAGCCCATCCAGCAGCACATTTTGAGCCAGCAGCATAACTGGGCCACAGAGAAGATGGCGGTTGCCTCTGCCACCCATCGGCCTGGTCATCTGTCTCATTCTTTCCTTCACACATCCACTCCTGCAGTCCCTCTCCTTTTCCCCTCCGTCCCGCCACCTCCCTGCATCCATCCCTCCTTCCCTTTTCTTTCTTTCTTCTTTCTCTTTTTCTTTCTTTCTTTCTTTTCTTTCTCTCTTTCTCTCTTTCTTTCTCTCTCTCTTTCTCTCTCTCTTTCTTTCTCTCTTTGTCTTACCCTTTCCTTCTTTCCTTCTTCCCTTCCTCTCTCTCCCCTCTCTCTCCTGTTCTTTCTTTCCTACTCACTGAGAGCCTCCTTTATGCCAGACCCTGGGCTGGGCACTGATGCCTCGGAGGTGGATCCTATAGGGTCCAGGGTTCTAGTGGCCTCATCCCAGGACTGTGGCACAAGGTGCCTTGGGCCAACAGGGGCAGGTCAGACTCCAGGCATAAGTACCCCCTACCCCAAGCCAGCTGCCCCAGCTCATGCCACTTGGCCCAGCCCCCACCCCCCATATCCACACAGCCTTCCTTTGGGCAGTTCGACTCTGATTACTAACCCCACGATACACAGAGGCTAACACTGGTGCTGTGACCAGAGTGTTCATGTCCCCCCAAATTTCATATGTTGAAATCCTAACCACCAAGGTGATGGTATTAGGAGGTGGGGGCTTCGGGGGTGATGATATTGGATTGGGATTGGCGTCTTTATAAAGAGACTACAGAGAGCTAGCCAGGTCCTTCCACCACATGAGAACATGGCTAGAAGGTGCCGTCCATGAAGCAAAGAGTGAGGCCTCACCAGACACCAAGTCTGCTGGCACCTTGCTCTTGAACTTCCCAGTCTTCGGAAATGTGAGATATAAGTTTCTGTTGCTTATAAGCCCAGTATATATTATTTTGTCATAGCAGCACAAATAGACTAAGGCCAATGGCATTATCAAACATTTCCCATGTCAGTGAGTGGAGACCAGAGAGCCCAGAGAGGGCCAGGGACTTGCCCTGGTAACAGTAACAGTCAATCATATCCTGACGTACTTTCCCCTTTGCCTCAGATCTTCCTGGGAGACTGGAGGCAGTGTAAATCCCACACCTAGGGCGAGGGCAGCCTCAGCCAGACCTTCACCAGGCCAGGGAAAGTCTAGTGACGGCCAGTCAGAGTGAAGTCACTGATGGGATCCATGTGTTCAGGCCTTGTCTCTGCCACCACCTCCCCTCCCCACAGCCTTTCCCACCCAGCCCCAGGAGGCCCAGGATGGGAGGAAGGAAGAGGACTGCGCTGTGTCAGTGCAGGCACTGTGCCCAGAAGTGATAAGCCCTGGGGCCAAGGTTGCAAGAGAGAAAGTGGTCCCCGCCCTGACTGCCCAACATCTGCTGGCAGGGGCAGAGACTCTGGAAGGATCAAGCCTCAGGATAGACTGGCACCAGCTGGATGCAGCTGGAGGCTTCGCTCACCTCCATGGTCTCAGATGAGCCCAGACCCTGCCTCAGAAGGAGCCAGACTCTGGTCGCAAAGTGAGTTTTGTTACTAGCACTCTGACAACAGCTCCATATACAGAAGGTGATGGTCAGTTTTAAGTGTCAGCTTGGCTAGGCTGCAGTCCTTATCATTCAAACACTGATCTGGGTGTTGCTGTGGAGGTTTTTAGTAGAAGTAAAGTCCAAATCAATTGACTGTAAGGAGATTATCCCACACAATCTGGGTGGATTTGATTCAATCAAGTGAAGGTCTTTAAGAGCAGAGCAGAGGCTTCCCTGAAGAAGAGATTCCACCTGTGGACAGTAACTTTTTTTTTTTTTATTACACTTTAAGTTCTAGGGTACATGTGCACAACGTGCAGATTTGTTACATATGTATACATGTGCCATGTTGGTGTGCTGCACCCATTAACTCGTCATTTACATTAGGTATATCTCCTAATGCTATCCCTCCCTCTCCCCCCACCCCACCACAGGCCCCTGTGTGTGATGTTCCTCTTCCTGTGTCCAAGTGATCTCATTGTTCAATTCCCACCTATGAGTGAGAACATGCGGTGTTTGGTTTTCTGTTCTTGCGAAAGTTTGCTGAGAACGATGGTTTCCAGCTGCATCCATGTCCCTACAAAGGACATGAACTCATCCTTTTTTATGGCTGCATAGTATTCCATGGTGTATATGTGCCACATTTTCTTAATCCAGTCTGTCATTGATGGACATTTGGGTTGGTTCCAAGTCTTTGCTATTGTGAATAGTGCCGCAATAAACATATGTGCACATCTGTCTTTATAGCAGCATGATTTATAATCCTTTGGGTATATACCCAGTAAGACAAAAACCACATGATTATCTCAATAGATGCAGAAAAGGCCTCTGACAAAATTCAACAGCACTTCATGCTAAAAACTCTCAATAAATTTGGTATTGATGGAACGTATCTCAAAATAATAAGAGCTATGTATGACAATCCCACAGCCAGTATCATACTGAATGCGCAAAAACTGGAAAAATTCCCCTTGAAAAGTGGTACAAGACAGGGATGCCCTCTCTCACCACTCCTATTCAACATAGTGTTGGAAGTTCTGGCTAGGGCAATCAGGCAAGAGAAAGAAAGAAAGGGTATTCAGTTAGGAAAAGAGGAAGTCAAATTGTCCCTGTTTGCAGATGACATGATTGTGTATTTAGAAAACCCCATCGTCTCAGCCCATAATTTCCTTAAGCTGATAAGCAACTTCAGCAAAGTCTCAGGATACAAAATCAATGTGCAAAAATCACAAGCATTCTTATACACCAATAATAGACAAACAGAGAGCCAAATCATGAGTGAACTCCCATTCACAATTGCTTCAAAGAGAATAAAATACCTAGGAATCTAACTTACAAGGGATGTGAAGGACCTCTTCAAGGAGAACTGCAAACCACTGCTCAATGAAATGAAAGAGGACACAAACAAATGGACAGTAACTTTGGCTTAGAATTCTAGCCTGCCCTTCCTGACAGCCTGCATTATGAATTTTGGATCAGCCTAGCCAGCCCCCACTACTAGATAAGCCAATTCCTAGCAATGCATCTCTTAATGTGTACCTCTTACTGGTTCTGTTTCTCTGGTAGAGGCCTCACTAATATATCTTCTGTCCTAATCTCTTTTGGCTGCAGAAAATAATGGACAATTTGTAAACAATAAAAATGTATTGCTCATGGTTCTGGAGGCTGGGTTCTACAAGCTGGAGGTGCTAGCAGATCCAGTCAGCATCTCATGACAGCCCATGCTTCATAGCTGCTGCCATGTCACTGCATCTCACATTGCAGGAGAAACAAACAAGTTCCCTCAGGCCTCTCTTATCAGGACACTGATCCCATTCACAAGGGCTCCACTCGCAAGACCTGGTCACTGGCTGCGTGTGGTGGCTCACATGTGTAGTCCCAACACTTCAGGAGGCTGAGACAGGTGAATCACTTGAGGTCAGGAATTTGAGACCAGCCTTGGCCAACATGGTGAAACCCATCTCTACTAAAACTACAAAAGTAGCAGGGAATGGTGGTGCACACCTGTAATCCCAGCTACTCGGGAGGCTGAGGTGGGAGAATCGCTTGAACCTGGGAGGTGGAGGTTGCAGTGAGCCAAGATTGAGTCACTGCACTCCAACCTGGGCAACAGAGCAAAACTCCATCTCAAAAAAAAAAAAAAAAAAAGACCTCATAACTTCCCAGGCACCCCAGCTCTTAATTCCAACACACTGGGGATTGGGGATTAAGTTTCAACATATGAATTTTGTGAGTCACAAACACTCAGACCATAGCACCTTCCACGGTGGGAAGTGTGTGCACGCACCATGTTTTACTTAACATTCTTTCCCAAGCACCTTTCCATGTGGTAACAGGGTCTTCATTTTTGGCTGCAGAATATTCTGTCTTTTTGATGCACCATAATTTACTAAGCCAATCCCCTCTTACTGGATATTAGGTTATTTCTAAATTTCCATATATATATATATACACACATACACACACACAAGAAATACATTAATATATAAATATAATATATTAATATTTAATATATTTAGTATTAATATTTATATATTTCTACATCAATATAATATAGAAATATATCCTTGTAATAATATATTTCTACTGTTAAATATATTATAAACAATAGAAATTATATCAGTATTAACGGTGATGAATGTCATTGTGTTGTTTGAACGCTTTTCTTCAGAGGCATCTCCGAGAGTGGGGCTGAGCCAGCTCCATGGATGAACTGCGCGTGCCAGCCCCGCTTCCAGCCTCAAGTGCGTGTTTCCCTTCTCTCCTCCCCGTCTGTCTACCCAAAGGCTTCTTCCTGCACCAAAGGACCTTGTTCAGCCTGTGCAGGGATGTGCCAGAGACCCAACACCCTCACGGGCAATCCTCAATCTCAGAGAATGGAAGGTGGACAAACACTCCTAGCGTCCAGCTCTTGAGTTTGAGTTTCTGATGATGTGTGTTCTACATTCCAGCTCCTAGGGTGCCCAGCAGGATGCAGCCAGGTGCCCACAGTGGTAACCTGTTCATCGAAGCCACCTTCCTGGGTTTTCTCCCTCCCTTTCCCACTTCTGCGTTCCTCACTGTTTCCTGGCATTGCCTCCTGAATGAACTACCTGCACCCAAGCCCTTGGGTCAAGGTCTGCTTTGCAGGGACGAGATTTAGGACAGGAGTTGTGGATACTTTCTTTCAAAGGCTCAAAACCACCTGCAGGAAAGGGACTGTATTAGCTCAAGCTTCTTCTCAAAGCATTTTGTGTTCATTTCCTCCAGAAACTCCTCTCAGACTTCACAATACAGGGTGGCAGAGAGAACACAGGCCTTGGAAACAGGTAGCCCCCAAATCAACTCCCAGCGCTAGCCTTGGGGAAGTCTCTTCACTTTTAAGGGCCTCACTTTCCTCATCTGAAAATGGGCCAGCTGGGCTATCTGTTGGGCTACACAGAGCCTGAGGCCTGAAAGGGAGCTACCATCCCCCTGCCTCCTTCCCGCCTCACCTGCTCCCCACCCTTCCCTGCATATCCATGTGGCCTCCCTTGCTCCCCACCCTTCCCTGGCCCACCACCTTGGCACCTGCCTCCTCTCTGTGGCTGGCTGAGTGAGCCTGAGGTCAAAAGCCACATCCCTAACTCTTTCAGGTCCTTTAACAACTGCTGTTTGCTACAAACCAAGAGCTGTGCAGAGCGCCGTGCCTCGATGACGTCCCTACAGCTCTATGAGGTGGGCATGGTGATTACACCCATTTCACAAGTGAGGAAGCTGAGGTGCAGAGAGGAGGGGCTTACCCCAGCCACACGGTGAGCACGAGGCAGCGCCCGGACTCACCTCCAGGTCTCTCCGACTCCTGAAACCATGCTCCTCAGCACCACAGAGGCTGCCTCCTGCCCGCAGAACCCTCTCCAGAGGAGAGGGGATTCCTTGTGGCTGACTCAGGGCCTGGGGCAAGGAAGCCACGTCCCTGGGGTCTGCTGGGAAGAAGAAAGTGACGCCAGGGAAATTCCCGTATAGCTCTGAGGTTCTTAGCAGCTGGGGGAGGGGGCTGCAGGCTTTCTTGGCTACCCTCATGGTGGGGACATCCGGGAGGGTCCCTTGGCTGAATCTAAGCTTCCTGGGAGTTTATGGGATGTGCGGGAAAGGATGGGGAGCAGGTGAGGCCACAGCGAGGGAGTGCGTTCTGCAGCCTTGGGCCACCAGGGGAGCAGACATTCTTCAGCAGCTGCTGGAAATCCCAGGGGCTGCCTTTCCTGGGAGCCACCAGGAAGATGCCCTGGAAGTGGCCTTTCCAAGGTTCTGGAGCAGGGCCATCCAATAAAACAGAATGTGAGACGCAGATGTAATGACACTTCTCCAGTAGCTACGTTAAGAAAGTAAAAGGAAACAAGTGAACTTAATTTTAAGAATATATTTAACCTAATATATCAAAATATTATCCTTTCAACATGTAATTAGTATTAAGATTATGAATATTATATTTCTTTTTTTGTATTGTTGAAACTTGGTGTGCCTTTTCCACCCACAGCACAGCTTGTTTCAGACCAGCCACATTTCAAATACCCAGTAGCCGCGTGTGGCTGGTGGCTGCTAAGCTGGAGCGCACAGTTAGAGAGACCTCTAGGGGTGACTTGAGGATGCTGAAGGAGCCAAGGGGCCAACCTCAATGTGCGGTGCGGGGACCCAGAGGTCACAAGAGGGTCCTGGGACCAAGTGTCATGTATCATTTAGTCCTCTCAACACCCCTCAAGGCAGCATGATCATCCCTGTTGGGTAGAAGAGGGAGTCAACTCAGAGGAGCCAGGTGGCTGGCACAAAGTCTCCTAGCAAGATGGGAGCTAGTCACCCCCAGCACTGAGATGATGCTGCAGCCCACCCCACCCCAGGGGCAGAGTAGCAAAGGAAGGCCCCCCCCAAGGACTGCTGACCTCACACATCTTCCCAGCCCCAGGCTTGCCCAGTGAGGGTTGGCACATTTAGGGGAGTCCCTCAGTCACCTTTCTTCATGTAGGAATCCGGGAGGAGGTGGGCAGGCAGGCGGGCAGGTAGCAGCAGCCTCTTTCTCCTTCATCTTGCCCTGTCACAGGCTGGTGTGGGTGGTGCCAGGTGAGCCCACATAAAATGTGGCTTTCCCCCTCCCCATTCCCCTGGACACGTACATGTGCATGGATCACAGGTGTTGCCTCTGGTTGGTCCACATCAACCCACACAGCTTCCCACTCTGGCTGCCCTTCACCCCAGCTGGTCCATGTGTCCACACCACCCAGAGCAGCACTGTTCACATCCACTGGCTCAGCCAAGATTTCCTGAGGGTCAGCCTAGCAGGGATTTTGCCCATTCTACAGATGAGGACACCAAGGTGCAGAAAGGGGTGGAACTGGGTTCCCTGACTGCTGCTGGGTCTTGGTCCTGAGCATCCACTGGCTCCCATTGGTCAAGGCAAGGAAGGCCCCTGGGAGGGGTGCAGCATTTGGTGGGTGCAGAGGAGGAGGTGGGTTTGCAGGGCTCAGGGCCTGACCATGGGCTCTGAAGGCAGAGGACAGAGTCTTCACAGGGAATTAGACATGGCCCCTGGGTCCAGTTATAGAAACAGCCGTTCCCGCCCCTCTGCCACTGGGGTGCTCTGCCTGACCAGAGAGGGAGCCGAGCTTGTGTCTCTGGCACTCAGGAAGGGAGCACCTCTAGCTCCCAGGGCCAGATGGAGTGAGGGCAAGAGTCAGGGATATCTAGTTTGCATCCAAGTTTCCGGTTTGAATACTAAGCAGGTGAATGGTGGTGGCATTTGCTGGGATGTGTTGCAGGGAGCACATGGGGGAGGCTGAGATGGGGTTGGGCAGTGTGGGTCCTGGGGGAGATGCTGGGTAGAGAGCCTGGGCAGGGAGGGTCTGGGAGGCCTCCATGGAGTGGGCTGCAGTGTGGGACGGGGCGGTGGCCAGGAGGGTGTCTTCCCAGCGAGCCTTCCCAAACCGCCCTGTTTAAAACTCCACCAGTCCACACTCGCTATCCCCCTCTGGGCCTCAGTTTCCCTATGGAACACATACCATGGAACATACTATTAACCTGTATTTCACTCACCTTGCTTATTGTCTGTTCCCCACGTGGAGGGATGGAGTCTGTTGTTTTTTTGTTTCTCTCCTGGGCCCTGTGCTTGGAGCATTGCCTGGCTCAAACGTGCGTAAAGGATGAAGGCCTGAAGAGCTGAGGGCTCAGGATGGAGGATGGAGTGGGAAGGTGGATGTGGGGATCGGCAGTTAAGAGACGGCTGAGCAACAAGCTCCAGCCAGCGAGGTCACCGTGCTCACAGGAGTGACTTCCCAGTCTTGGCTGTATTCATCGGTAAAAAGGAGATGGATCCATCCGCCAAGGCTGCCATAGCACGGTGCCACACACTGGGCAGAAATGACAGGGAGGTGTCCTCCCAGAGTTCTGGAGGCTGCAGCCCAAGGTCCAGGTGTCACTAGAGGCTTCCTCCTGAGAGCCGTGAGGGAGCACCTGTCCTGCACCTCTCCCTGGCTGCTGGTGCTCGCTGGCAGTCCTCGGTGTCCTGTGGCCTGTGAGAGCATCACTCCGGTCTCTGCCTCCGTTTTCACACAGGGTTCTCCCTGTGTGTCTGTCTCCAAATTTCCCCTTCCTACAAGGACAGTTTTATTGCACAAAGGCCTACTCTGATGACCTCATTTTACCTGGATGACCTCTGTAAAGGTCCCCTCTCTGAAAGGTCCACATTCTGAGGCTCTGGGGGTCAGGATTTCAACGTTTGAATTTTGGTGGATATGATTCAACCCATGACATGAGATAATATAAAACCTGTTGGGGTGCAGGGAGGGTAGAGGATTAGTGCAAATTACTGTGCAGGCCAGGCCCTGCTGCCATGACCATTAGGACTGCATTATGGTCCACTGAGGAGGACCTGGCTGCACAAATAATCCGATAACGGCTGGGCACTGTGGCTCATGTCTGTAATCCCAGTGCTTTGGGAGGCCGAGGCAGTCGGATCACCTGAGGTGGCGAGTTCGAGACCAGCCTGACCAACATGGAGAAACCCTGTCTCTACTAAAACACAAAAAATTAGCCAGGCGCGGTGGAGCATGCCTGTAATCCCAGTTACTCGGGAGGCTGAGACAGGAGAATCACTTGAACCCGGGAGGCAGAGGTCGCGATGAGCTGAGATTGCACCATTGCACTTCAGCCTGGGCAACAAGAGCAAAACCCCGTCTCAAAAAAATAAAAATAAAAAATAGGAATCTGATAACAAGTCTTCATAAAATGCCAGTGCCTGGGCCCCATCCTGAGAGACTCTGGTTTAATTGGTCTGAGGTAAGACCCTGACATTGGGATTTTTTTTTTCCAACTTTCATTTTCGGTTCAGGGGTACATGTGCAGGATGGGCAGGTTTGTTACATAGGTAAACGTGTGCCACGGTGATTTGCTATACAGATCATCTCATCACCTAAGTATTAAGCCAGCATCCATTAGTTATTCTTCCTGAAGCTGTCCCTTCTCTCATCCTCTAACCTCCAACAGGCCCCACTGTGTGTCCATGTGTTCTCATCATTTAACTCCCACTTAAAAGTGAGAACATGCCGTGCTTGGTTCTCTGTTTCTGCATTAGTCTGCTGAGAATGATGGCTTCCACTGCCCTGCAAAAGACATGTTCTTGTTCCTTTTTTATGACTACATAGTATTCCATGGTGTATATGTACCATATTTTCTTTACCCAGTCTATTATTCATGGGCATTTAGGTTGATTCCATGCCTTTACTATTGTGAACAGTGCTGCAATGAACATATGTGTTAATATACCTTTATAATAGAATGATTCATATTCCTTTGGGTATACGCCCAGTAATGAGATTGCTGTGTCAAGTGGTATTTCTGCCTCTAGATCCTTGAGGAATCGCCACACTGTCTTCCACAATGGTTGAACTAATTTACATTCCCACCAACAGTGTAAATGTGTTCCTTGATCTCCACAACCTCACCAGTATCTGTTGTTTTTTGACTTTTTAATTAGCCATTCCAACTGCTGTGAGATGGTATCTCATTGTGGTTTTGATATGCATTTCTCTGATGATAGTGATGTTGAGCTTTTTTTTCACATGTTCGTTGGCCACATGTATGTCTTCTTTTGAGAAGTGTCTGTTCATATCCTTTCCTCACTTTTTAATGGGGTTCCTCACTTTTTTTTTCTTGTAAATTTGTTTAAGTTTTTTATAGATGCTGGGTATTAACCTTTGTCAGATGGATAGATTGCAAAAATGTTCTCCCATTCTGTGGGTTGTCTGTTTAGTCTGATAACAGTTTTCTTTGCTGTGCAAAAACTCTTTAGTTTAGTTAGATTCCATTTGTCAATTTTTGCTGTTGTTGCAATTGCTTTTGATGTCTTCATCATGAAGTCTGCCCGTGCCTATGTCCTGAATGGTATTGCCTAGGTTTTCTTCTAGAGTTTTTATAGTTTTGGGGTTTACATTTAAGTCTTTCGTCCATCTTGAGTTGATTTTCATATATGATGTAAGGAAGAGATCCAGTTTTAATTTTCTGCATATGTCTAGCCAGTTTTCCCAGCACCATTTATTAAATAGAGAATCATTTCCTCATTGCTTGTTTTTGTCAGGTTTGTTGAAGATCAGGTAGTTGTAGGTTTGCAGTCTTATTTCTGGGTTCCATATTCTGTTCCACTGGTCTATGTGTCTGTTCTTGTACCAGTACCACACTGTTTTGGCTACTGTAGCCTTGTAGTATAGTTTGAAGTTAGGTAGTGTGATGCCTCCATCTTTGTTCTTTTTGCTTATAATTGTCTTGGCTATTCAGGCTCTTTTTTGGTTCCACATGAATTTTAAAATAGTTTTTTCTAGTTCTGTGAAGAGTGTCAATGGTAGTTTAATGGGAGTAGCATTGAGTTTATAAATTGCTTTGGGCAGTATGGCCATTTTCATGATATTGATTCTTCCTATCCATAAGCATGGAATGTTTTTTCATTTGTTTTTTTTTGTTGTTGTTGTTGTTTTCATCTTTGATTTCTTTTTTTTTTTTTTTTTTTTTTTTTTTTTGAGACAGAGTCTTGCTCTGTTGCCCAGGCTGGAGTGCAATGGCATGATCTTGGCTCACTGCAACCTCCACCTCTTGGGTTCAAGAGATTCTCCTGCCTCAGCCTCCCAAGTAGCTGGGATTACAGGCACCCACCATCATGACTGGCTAATATTTGTATTTTTAGTAGAGATGGGTTTCACCATGTTGGCCAGGCTGCTCTCGAACTCCTGACCTCAAATGATCCACCCACCTCAGCCTCCCAAAGTGCTGGGATTACAGGTGTGAGCTGCTGTGCCCGACTGCCATCTCTGATTTCTTTGAGCAGTGGTTTGTAGTTCTACTTGAAGAGGTCTTTCACTTCCTTTGTTAGCTGTATTCCTAGGTATTTTATTCTTTTTGTGGCTATTGTGAATGGGAGTTTATTTGTGATTTGGCTCTTGGCTTGCCTGTTGGTGGTGGATAGGGATGCTAGTGATTTTTGCAAATTAATTTTGTATCCTGAGACTTTGCTGAAGTTGCTTATCAGCTGAAGAAGCTTTGGGGCTAAGATGATGGGTTTTTCTAGATATAGGATCATATCGTCTGCAGACAAAGATCGCTCTACTTCCTCTCTTCCTGTTCGAATACCCTTTATTTCTTTCTCTTGCCTGATTGCCCTGGCACATTGTCTTGTGCTGGTTTTCAAGGGGAATGTTTCCAGTTTTTGCCCATTCAGTATGATACTGGCTGTTGCTTGTCACAGATGGCTCTTATTAGTTTGAGCTATGTTCCTTCAATATCTAGTTTATTGTGAGTTTTTACCAAGAAGCGATGTTAAATTTTATCAAAAGCCTTTCCTGCATCTATTGAGATAATCATGTGGTCTTTGTCTGTAGTTCTGTTTGGCATTGGGATGTTTTTTAATAAGCTCCCTGGTGGATCTGCTGTGCAGGCAGGGCTGGGAGCTGCATGCTGAGTCTGTGGACACATGGGCTCTGCTGCCTCATCAGCAACCCCACACTTGGCTGGCACAGTTGCCACAAGTATGCTCCAGATCCAAGCTGCTCAGGGCGGGGTCAGGTGGGGGCAGACAATACAACAAAGAGGCTTTGTCCCCAGTGCCACACCCCAGGGTAAAGAGGTGCCTGTGGACCTGGGCTGTACCTGAGAGAGGAGGGTCATTCCCAGGTGGTGGCTGTGGGAGATGGGATTACCAAACCACCACTTTCCCAGGGACTGCCTGATGACTTGCAACAGAGAAGACGATGGAGATTTCCAGCCCTGTGGTTTTAAGGTAAAATCTGGAAGAGGTCAGAGCTGTAGAACTGCAGTTTCCACATCTGTAAATGAGAACTGTACATATAACAACTAAATCCTTTGTGTGTCCATGTGTCTGTGTGCATGCAGTGGTGGTGGTGTGAGAAGAAACATCAGGGTTGGCCAAAATGGTTCTTTATTTCAGTTTCCATCCTACCTTCCCTCCATGAGATGGAGCCAATGTCTCCGCCCAACACCTCCACGGCACCTGTTGGGTGCAGGGCTGGGGCCACACTGTGAACCACACACAGAGCAGGCCACCTGCAGCTCCACACCTGTCATCTGCCCCCTAGACAAAGGATCTGCAGGGAGGGGCCTGAGCCTTATGCTCTATGTCCCGGACCTAAGGTTTATGCTCAACCAACAGTAGGTCCCTTCTGAGAACCACAGCTGAAGTGCAGATAAGCATCTATAAGGCTTCTCAAGAAGTCCCTCGCAGAACCGAGCAGCTCACTTTTGTGTGATGTATGCAACACTGGGCCTGAAAAGTGCTTTGTTCCAACAGATGCTCGGAAGGGTGTGGCTGACAGATGGAAGGACGCACAAACACAGCATTTCCCAGTGGGGTCCACAGATCCAGCCTCATGGGGTGCTTGTGATCAGAGTGCAGATTACTGAGCTACAGAGCTAAGTTCTTCACCTGCACCACCTCATCTGCCCTCGCAGTTGCCGTTCTTCATCCCTGCTTTGCAAACAGAGCTGGAGAGTTGAGTACCTGCCGCACGAAGCATGTCCACACCCCAGGCCATGCCCACTCTACCCCTCTGCAGAGTAGATGGCACCAGGCTTCATCTGTCCCCTGCAGGCCCGGCACTGAGCCACCCTGTCTGTACCTGGCTCTGACCTCCTACCAGATGGGGAGAGGGAAGCACCAGGCCTGATGCGTCTCTGTGGCCCCCAAACCTGGCCCAACACAAGGCCTGGCACAGACAAAGGTCCATTAAGTATATGAGTGAATACTTGAGTGACTGAATGAATAAGAGAAAGCCAGGACCCCTTGTCAACAAGGTTTTGGACTTGGTGGACAAGAACACGATCGTGTTCAGGGAGCAGAGGGCCTCAGAAGCATCTGGATTCTCCACTCTGACTCACGGGAACTGACCCTCACCCAGCCTCCTGGCCTAGGTGAGGTGAGGAGTTAGGTTGATCATGGAGGAGAAGGGGCTTTGGGCACTGCAAGAGGATGCAAGGGCAACCCTTGTCCCCCCTCTCTGTACAAGGAAGAACCTTGTTTAGGACCCAGGTCTCCCTGCTCCTGGTCACTGGGGTCCTCCCCTCAACACTCCTTATGATTGCACCATAATTATCCTTATCATTACAAACAATCCCGCCCTGTGGGAAGTGCCCTGGAGGGACTATCTTGTGCCAACCAACAGGGGAACAATAGAGCCATTCCTGGGTGCACCCCCCTTGACCTTGAAGCCTGGCCATGCCCACCCATCTGAAGGTGAGTCGCCCAGCACCCGGGAGGCAGGGGGCTCTCTCCCTGGTACAGAAATGAGATTTTGAGGTTCCAAGGAAGGGAATTCACTCACCTGAGGGCACATGGCCACAAAAACAGTCAAAGGTTTGGGATGATGAGAGAGTTTAGAGATGGATAATGGTGAGAGTTGCACGACAATGTGAATGTACTTCATGCCATGGAATTGTGCACTCAAATGGGGTTACAGTGGTAAATTTGATGTTACATATACTTGGGCACACACTCCTACACCCATGGCCAAGGTGGAGATCTCAACTCCAGCCTGATTGCTCTGCCCCCAATTTCCCTTTTATTACAGGAATTTAAAGCTTCTTTATCATCTTCAAATGAAGCAAACTCTATAAATGCATGCATACCCTTTAGATTTGCCATTTAGGTTCTGGGGCACTTTGATAAAAGTTGCCTTCTCAGATACTTCCTGAAGAGATTTTTTGGGTTTTTTTGTTTGTTTTTGTTTTTTTGAGATGGAGTCTCACTCTGATCAAGGTAGGATCACGTCTAGGACTGTGCAGCACCAGCTCCATATTCTTTGTTATCTTCCAGACAGTAGAGAAACTGCCACCCGCTCAGGGCATTCTGGTAACCCAGGCCACCCACCCTTGACCCTTTGCTTCTTCAGCAAGCATTTCCCAGCTCCTTCAAGCAGGGCCCCCTGGCTGGGTGCTGGAGACACAGGGATGAGGCAGGTCTAGGCCCCACTCTCCAGGAGCTCATCTCAGAGGCTGCTCCAGCTCCAGCTTGCTCTGACTCCAGATCCAGGAAACCAGTATATAGAGCAGCCCAGCCAAGGTGAGAATAAGGTCCACCATGTACCTGCAGGGCTCCAGGCCAGGTCGGAAGCAAAAGACGAACTGATCAAGAATGAATAAGATGTTCAAAAAGGCAGGGGCACATATCCAGGGCAGAGAGGACCACTCAGTCAACCCCAGCGGCTAAGGCTTGTGAGAAAGAAGGTGGGGGACCAGGCTGAAACCCCCAACTTCAGTACAAGACAAGGGCCATGAGCTCAGAAGTCCTGCACCCCTAGATCCAAACACAGCTCTTCCATACACCTGTGGCACATCACTTCCTCTCTGAGCCTCAGTTTCCTCATGGTAAGGCAGTGGGGGGGTCATGTGTTTGACCCTTGACCCCAGGTTTCTGAGGATTTTGTGACTTCATACACATAAAATGCCCGATTCAAAACTCTATCCTCCTCCCTCCTCTCCCCCTAGCCCTAAGCCTTTTGAACTCCCTGCCCCTTCTCCTTGGCTTTCTTAGCCACAAGAGGCCTCGAAGCAGTGGAGGGCAGGGGGTTGTCAGCAGCGTCCGCCTCAGCCCCATGCTCCAGGACTGACTGCGAGCTCCCAACAGGAGCTGAGTCCCAGCTTGAGCCCCTCTTATGTGCCAGGGGCTTTGTTAAATGCCCCCTATGTGTGTGCATTTTATCCTGTAGCGAGGTGGGGATTCTTAACATCCATTCTGCAGAAAAGGAAATGGGCTCAGAGAGCCACTTGCTCAAAGCCACGCAGTTCGCAGCATTGGGGCTGGCTGACTCCAGCACCTGTGACCTTCCCACTCTATCATCTGTTTGGGTCATCTGCAGCGGACCCTGGACCTCAGGGCCAGTGCTTCCATCCTTCTGCCACACTCCATCCTGGAGGCTGGACTCAACCCTGCAGCTCAGCCTGCTGTGGGGCGGGGCCTGTTCCCTGCACAAGCTTCCCACTGCCCTCCTGCCCTGTTTCCCCGTGGCTGTGTGTACCTTACACATTCATCCGCAGGGGCTCCAGCCCACCTGATGCCACCAGGGACTGGGCGTTGTTGGGTCCTCTGCTCTCACCCTGGTGGGTAAGCCTCGTGGGAGGACGCACCTTGTCCACCTTTGTCACACTGTATCCCCAGTGCATGGCACGTGTTCCAGGCCCCATAAATGTTTGAGTGAAAAGAGAATGAATGACCCACTGAAACGTCCCTGGCACCTAGAGCCAACCCTGCCAGTGCAGGACCGTGCCACCCAAGGCCAGGGCCCTGCACTCCCAGGAGTGACCTGGACGGTGTCCGCAGCTGGGTGCCACATGTGCAGATGAATACAAAAACCGAAGCAAGTTCTGAGCAAGGGATTGGAGGCAGACGGCTCTGGAAACCACAGCCTGGGAGGGTGGCTGGGGAGCTGGGGTGGCAGCTGTTATCCTGGAGAAGACTCCAGAAGGCCTGCGGATTCATTCATTCATTCATTTGTTCAACAAATCCTCCAGCAGTCTGCCCAGGCCACACCCTGAGCGGGCACTAGGGGCACGGGGAGGAGTGTGACCTCTCCCTGCCCTGCAGCCACTGCCAGGGAGTGGGGGCAGAGCTGTGGCAGGCCAGCCTTCCCCACGCCGTTGTGAGTAGAACCTGCGTCGGAGCCCAGATCAAGGTCCCTGCAGGTCCTGAGTGGGGAGCAGGCGATGCCCTGGATTCTGACGGAGCAGAATCTGGCTGGACGGTGATGGCACACAGAGATGAGGAACGCCAGGAAGGACCCAGGGCGAGGCAAGATAAGATTCATTTGGGACCTGAGAGACTTTAGGCTCTGGTCAGAGACATCTTGAAGACTTCCAAGAGGCCCAGGCGGGCGGGCGGGTCTCCAGGCCCAGGGAGGAAGCTCTGGAATGTGTCAGGGTGGAGCTCTGAAGCCCCAGGGCAGCTGCGAGTGCTGGGACGCCCTGCAGGGGAGAAGCGTGGACAGCACTGACTGAGAGGAAGCTCCTCCCCAGCGGAGCCCAGGCCACTTCCTCCCTTGCTTGGAGCCGGGTGCTGGATAACAGCTAGCCTCAAGCCTTGAGCCGCTGGAGCCTTCCTGCTCAGCCGCGCAGCATACGAAGGAAATAACTTTATTAGCTAGTGGATGAAAAACAGGAAACTGTGACTCGGGCACGGGCCGAGTTTCACTCACATCTAGTTTCTAGGAAACAGTTATGTGGCCTCAGACTAGGTTGGGGTTTTCTCAGCCATGCTTTCTGGAAACGCCATGCTTTTCTCAGGAAAACCCATGTCCCGTAGGCCCCCCGGACTAGGGGGTAATAGCAACATACACCCCCGCCCCAAGAAGCCTCACTTCCCTTCCCAGCCCCCACTCCCAGCAGGCCTTCTAGAGGCCTCAGGGTTGACAATGGCTCGTTTCCTGAGCACCTACTATGTGCTACATGGTATAAATAATTTGAATACATCAGCAATCACAGTAACAAGATGAAGATGGTCAAAGTAAGCATACCAAAAAAATTCAGCTCTAAGAACACAGAAAAGTTAAAAGTCAATGGATGAAATAAAACACACCAGACAAATGTTAACTCAAAGGAATCTGCTGTATTCATATTAATGTCAAACAAAACAGACTTGAAGACAAAAACATTACTATAAATGTTTATATAAAGTGGGCCATTGCAAAACGATGAGTCAATTAACCAGGAAGAAATGAAACCATTTAGATGGTGCACATATGATAGCACAGCTTCAAATATGTGTATATGAGTGTGCATACGTATATATACACGTACATTTATTTGTCTGATATTTATATATATCAGGCAAATAGTGGAAGCTCCTCTATTAGGATTTGATAGATCAAGTAAAGAAAAAAATCACCAGTAAGACTTTAGCCACTCCACTGAGAAGTTGCCTAATGCATGTATATAGAACTTCATGCTCAATGACTGGAGAATATACCCATTTTGAAGCACATATGGACCACTTTTGTATAATGGGTGAGGCCATAAAGCAAGTCTCAACAAATTCCAAAGACTCAGTTTATACAAACCATGTTCTCTGACCACCGAGTTCAACATTAGAAAAATCTGTAAATGAATTATTGCTTTTTATTAACAAATTTAAGAGAAAAAAACCCATATAGTTATTTTAAAAAATGTAGACCAAGTGTGGTGGTTCACACCTGTCATCTCAGCACTTTGGCAGGCCAAGTAGAGGAATTGCTTGAGGCCAGGAGTTCAAGACCAGCCCGGAGAATATAGCAAGACCTTGTCTCTACAAAAAAATTAAAACTTAGCTGGGCATGGTGGCATATGCCTGTAGTCCTGGCTACTCAGGAAGTTGAGGTGAGAAGATCACTCGAGTCCAGGAATTTGAGAGTTCAAGGTTATAGTGAGCTGTGATTGCACTGCTGCATTCCAGCCTGGGTGACAGAGGGAGACCCTGTCTTTAAGAAAAAACAAAAACAAGCAAATAAACCCATGTGTATAGATATATACATATATATACATTTGATAGAATTCAATATCCATTTATGATTAAAAATAAAACTCTTAGCAAATAAGTAATATAGAAAAACCTTCTAAATCTAACTTCTATTTTTTTAAAAAAAAACCTATAGATAACATCTTACTAAATTCTGAAACATAAAAGTATTCCTTGTAAAATCAAGAATAAGACAAGTATGCCTACTATTGCTATTTCTATTCAACTTTGTTCTAGATGTTCTGGAAAAAAATTAAGATAAGAAATAAAATAATAAGTATTGAAAAGAAAGAAATAAACTGTCATTTTTCATAGATGATATACTTTTCTAAGTAGAAAAGCAAAATAATCTAAAGATTATTAGACTGAAGAGAATTTAGCAATGTCTGACATCAAATCAATATGCAAAAGTCAATTGCACTTCTATATATTAACACTTCTTCAGTTTAAAAAATGCATTTAAAAAAGGATATAGTTGGTACTAGCAATAAACATACAAAATATCTGGGAATAAATCTAGTAAAAGATATACAAAATCTTGAATAAAATTTTATTGAAAGACAATAAAGGAGACCTAAATAAACAGAGATATATACCATGTTCATGAACAGGAAGGCTCACTATCTCAAAGATGTCAGTTTTCCCCAAATTGACCTGTAGAGTCAATGTAATCCCAAACAAAATTCCCAATGTTCTTTTTGCTGTGAAAAACTCAGCGTGGATTTGTTTCCTCATGATCAGATTCATATGTAAAATTTCAAAACAAGTTCTCACTGGCCAAAGTTGGGACAATTTGAACATCAATAAAAATAATGACAAATAGATTGGCATACTTAAAAATGAATAAGTTTATTATACTACTAAAAAATACTTTACAGATTACCTTTGGAGAAAGCTAGAAAACTAACTCATTATTATTACAACTGGTAAGTAGTGAGAAACACTCAAACATTTATCCTGACTTGCTATTTAAACTGCACTCAAGGAAATGAACTAACATAGTTGATAAAAGGAAGTTGTTTTTTAAATAAAAGAATTCTGGCTAATAAATAAAAAATATAATTAGAATATTACCGTTTTGCATTTCCTTAGAGAATGCCTAATTACAGGATTGGAACAGGAAAAGTACAAAATCAGCCCGGAACATCTTGTAATGCCAGAAAGTAAGGGTGTGCCCAAAGAATTATGGGGATTTCTCAAAAGGATGCAGGAGCCAGCTTAAAGAGACTCCCACTGGCCAAACTGGGGACATTTTGAGCTTAAAAATAAATAATGATAGTAAGAGATTATGACCCATTTAATAAAATAGAAAATCATAAATCCATGCTGATGTAAACTAAAGAATAAATTGCAAACTTGATGAGGAATGAGATATTTGCATCGTTTCGAAGTATCTATAAAAATCACAAAGGAGAAAAGAGTAACTTTACAGTGAAAAGACTGGTAGACATCACCTAAATCATCAGTTATGGGACCAATTAAAAATCACACACCACCTGATAAAAAGCAGTGAGAAAAAACACAGTGTCACTTCCATGATATTCCTACTGAAGACGCATAGTATTCACATACTATGCAAAGATGCACAATTATAGACCTTGCAAAGATGTACAATCATGAGAAAACATCAGCAAATTCAAACTGAGGGATAGACTACAAAATAACTTCAAAAATTTCGAGGAAAGTTGAGTAACGTTTCCAGGCTGAAGGATACTAAAGGAACAAGACAACTAAAATACAATATGGTGAGTGCATCTGAACTAGGTCCTTTGACAATAAAAGCCATTGTTGAGATGAGTGGCAAGACTTGAATGGGATCTAAGGAGTAGATGATAGTAATGAGTCCATGTTAATCTCCTGGGTTTGATGGTTGTATTATAATTATAGAGAAGACGGTCCTTGTTTGTAGGAAGCATTAAAGATTTGGGGAGGTTGGACATGGTAGCTCACTCATATAATCCCAGCACTTTGGGAGGCTGAGGCAGGAGGATTGCTTGAGGCCAGAAGTTTGAGACCAGCCTAGGCAATATAGTAAGACCACATCTCTAAAAAAAAAAAGAGAGAGACAGAGAGAGATTCGGGGAGTGATGGGGAACAAGGTCTGCAACTCACTTCTCAAAAGAGTCAGAAGAAGAAAAGCTCTTTGTAATGTACTTGCAACTTTTCTGAAAGTTTGTGATTGTTACAAAATTTTAAAAAATAAACTTAAGAGTCACAACGACAATGTCTGGATTTTATTCTGAATACTTATTCAAGCAAATGAATTATTTTTTAATTGACAATACTTATTTAAGCAAAAATTTTTAATTGACAAAAATTATGTATATTTATGCTATACAACATGATGTTTTGATCTATGTATACATTGTGGGATGGTTAAATCAAGCTATTTAACATATGCATTACTTCACATACTTATTTTTTGTTGTGAGTACATTTAAAATCTACTCTCTTAGCAATTTGCAATGTACAATGTATCATTAATCACGGTGTACCATAGATCTTAGAAACTCTTCCTATTGCCTAAATGAAATTTTGTGTCCTTGGACCAACATTTTCCCAATCTTACAAACAAATTATTATTTTTTTAAAGACAACCAAGGGAATTTGACATATTTGGATATGCGATTATATTAGAAAATATTTGATTGTTTAAAGTATATAAGAGAGTCTTTATCTTTTGGAGAGGCTTCCTGAAGTATTTATAGATGAAATTATATGATGTCTGGCATCTGCATCAAAACAATTTGGGGCTGGGAATGTAGATGGACGCAGCTATGAACTCATCATTGTTGAAGTTGGGTGACGGGTTCATGATACCATTTACTCTACTTTTGTGTATGTTTGAAATTTCCTTAATTTAAAAAAAAAATTCCAAAGCAAATTTAATAAAAAGCTAATATAGTAAATGTGTGGCAAACATGTAGTAAATGTGTGGCAAACATGTAGTAAATGTGTGGGCAGCAGATACACAATGCCTACTGTGTTCTTTCCTTTATCTTTACTGTATCTGTTTATTTTGTTTAATATACCCTGTGTTTTAAACATGTGGTGCCCATGTGATCCAAAAGGCAGTGTGATACAGTGCTAGTGGGTACAATCTTTCTGGAGGGTAATTTATTACTGGAAGCAGCATTAGTTTAAAAAACTGAACCATTGGAATCAACACCAATGTACCTCAATAAGGGATTGGTTGACTATATTTGAGTACTTCTCTAAAATGGGATACTGTGCAGGTTTTTTTTTTTTTTTTTTTTTTTTTAATGAGGCTGTTCTATTTTTCCACCATGAAAATATATTTAGACCTATTTCTAAGTGAAAAAGTTAATGTCAGAACAGTACATGAGGAATGATTCTGTCATAATGTATATATAAATACATTATATGTGTGTGCGTGAGTGTTGGTCTATCCACTGAAAATTTTTTATAAGAATATATACCAGGCCGGGCGCAGTGGTTCACATCTGTAATCCCAGCACTTTGGGGGGCCAAGGTGGGTGGATCACCTGAGGTCAAGAATTTGAGACCAGCCTGGCCAATGTCGTGAAACCCCATCTCTACTAAAAATACAAAAAGTTAGCCAGGCATTTTGGTGGGCACCTGTAATCCCAGCTAATCAGGAGGGTGAGGCAGGCGAATCGCTTGAACCCGGGAGGCGGAGGTTGCAGTGAGCTGAGATTGCACCATTGCACTCCAGCCTGGATGACAAGAGCCAAACTCTGTCTCAAAAAAAAAAAAAAAAAAAGAATATATACTGAACTATCAAGCTCTCACTTTCTCTGTTATACAAATCTTAAAGTAAATTATTCAAATTGATAGTAATATTAGAATTATTTTATTTTAAGACAACTTTTACATAAATAACAGCGTTAAGAATTTTTAAAGGAACCGGCCGGGCGCGGTGGCTCAAGCCTGTAATCCCAGCACTTTGGGAGGCCGAGACGGGTGGATCACGAGGTCAGGAGATCGAGACCATCCTGGCTAACACGGTGAAACCCCGTCTCTACTAAAAAATACAAAAAAACTAGCCGGGCGAGGTGGCGGGCGCCTGTAGTCCCAGCTACTCGGGAGGCTGAGGCAGGAGAATGGCGTAAACCCGGGAGGCGGAGCTTGCAGTGAGCTGAGATCCGGCCACTGCACTCCAGCCTGGGCGACAGAGCGAGACTCCGTCCCCAAAAAAAAAAAAAAAAAAAAAAAAAAGAATTTTTAAAGGAACCATTAAAAGATACAAAAACTATAACAGAAGAAAAACAAGATGAAAATAGTGAGTTTTGCTACACCAGACATCAAGACTTACTAAAACTAAGTACAGTAAAATAACTAAACCTCTAGCAATTAAGACTGTGAGGTATTGATACAGGGACAGATATCAGACAGAGATGGCACTGCTGGTCAATAAAGATGCTGAGATAGTTACTTATCTCTCTCAAAATAAAAACCTGATTTCATACCCCACACAAAAATAAATTGCAGTTGAATTAAAAAATGCTTGAGAAAAGTAATATTTTGAAGTTTTAGAAAAATATAGGGGCTTTTCTTTTGACCTTCGGATAAAAATTGATTTTTAAAAGCAGACAACAAAAGCACAGGGTATAAAGAAAAAGGGTGGACAAATTTGATAACATTAAGATGAAGAACCTCTGTTGATCAAAAGACACCATAAGCCTGGGCAGCAAAGTGAGACTCATCTCTACAAAAAAAACTGCATACAATTAGCCAGCACAGTAACGTGCACCTGTGGACCTAGCTACTTGGGAGACAGAGGCGAGAGGATCACTTGAGCCCGGGAGATCAAGGTTGCAGTGAGCTATGATCGTGCCACTGCACTCCAGCCTGGGTGGCAGGGAGACACCTTGTCTCTTAAAAAACAAACAAACAAACAAACAACCATAAAGAATATGAAAAGCAAGCCCCAAACTAGGAAACATATTTGCAACACACACATTTGCAACAAACTCATTACCCAGTAAGCCAACCTTTCTATAGATATATCTATATAAACTAATTCTCAAAAATCAATAAGAGAGAGACAATCAACTCAACACCTTCATCAAACGGCCATCCTGTCCTCCATACACACTCCCGCCACGTGGCCCTCGGCACCTCAGAAGGCCCTTCCTCTGGGACTGCTGCAACTGGGAGAAAGCTCTTCCCCTCACAGAGCTGAGGACTGAGCCCTGGCCCCTGTGCCTCTCCCACAAGTTCCAGGTCGTCTTTTTGCCTAAGGAGGCTGAGGGACTCCCAGGCAGACCCCAGCTGTATAGATGGCCTGAGGCTGCCATAACAAAGTACCCCACACTGGGAGGATGAAAACAAAACAATTTGTTCTTCCCTCTTCGTATAGGGACACCAGTCATCTTGGCTGAGGCCCTTCCTAATGACCTCATTTTAACTCGATTACATCTGCAAAGAACTTACTTCCAAATAGGGTTACATTCACAGGTATGTCGGGGGTGATAAGACTCAACATACCTTTTGGGGGAACACAATTCAATCCACAACAGCAGCCTCATTTCTGACTTCCCAGTCAAGTCCTGGGACACTAGGAACTGGGTTTACCACAACCCAAGGGAAGAACGGGAGCTCTGTGCGCAAGCGACCTCCGGCTCATTTCACCACCCACCAGCTTCCAAGTGGGCCCTACCAATGCCAGCATGATGCCAAGTGCGGCCTTAAAGCCACCTGTGTAAAATGAAGTCCTCGGTCTACCATTCCCTGGTTCTGAAACCTTGCACAGATCATGCCTGCCCCAAGTCTCAGTTTCTTCATCTGTAAAGTCGGAAGTGATAATAGATGCCTCAAAGGCTTATGGTGAGGGTCAAATGGGATGGTGACTTTGGAAGAGCCTGGTGTGTACCAGGCACACAGTTGGCTCTCAGGAAATATTAGTCTTCTCTTCCCCGGTGTCCAAGAGCTCCTCAGGAAGAGAGGAAACCCAGCCATGCCTCCCAGTGGCGTGTAAGCCTGTTAAGGGAAGAGCTGTGTCATATGCTTCTTAATCCTTCCATGTATGGTCCCTGCAGCTGTCCCATCCGCATCACAATGTCTGAGGTGCATGACCCCTGGGAAAGGGCAGCCTGACACCAAGGGAAAGCCAGTCTCCACTGGGAAAGCAGTGGGAGTCTCCACGCTCATATCAGGAAGCAAAGTCTTGACCCCAAGAAAGGAACTAAAAGGACAAAAACCGGACTTCTCAGTGGGCAACCAGCCATGTTCTTGTTCCCCTTCCCCCTCTTCGGAGTCTGGCCCCATTGAGATTTGGGGATGTTTATTTTTTGTGTGTGGGAAAACAGAGTGGGATAAAATATTTCCTTGTGTCTGGAAAGTTATTTTGAGCCAGGCCAGCCGGGCAATGCTCGGGTGATGGGTGCTCGCTGACCCGGGCTGGGCCCTGGCCTTCCGGCCTGTTCCCTCCCAGGACCCAGAGTCCTGGCAGCAGACCGCCTACAGAGTCTGGATTCCAATCCCGGCCTAGTGACTCATCCTGGGGTGGTCTTGGGGAAGCCTGCGGTGTTCCCTGGACCTCTCTCCCGAAGGGGAGACTGAGGCCTGTGCTGCCCCTCCTGGGGATTTTACAGGGAATCCAGATCGTGGTGAGAACGTGCTGTAGAGATACTTCTAGTGTAGACAAACGACAGGGCTGCCACACAGCCTGTCCAGCTCAAGGTCCCACGAGGGGAAGGAGCCTCACTGGAAGTCCCTCTGACCCCCCTCTCCACTCAACGGCCACATAGTCCTTCTGAAGAGTTCATTTGATCCTGTCTCAAACTCGCCTGGTCCTTTAACCTGCTTCCCGCTGTCCCAGAAAGAAGTCAAACTCCACCCCTGATCTGTAGGCCCTCTCCAAACTGGACGCTCCCTGCCCCTAGCCTCCTCTTTCTTTGTGCTGGGAAACCAGGCTGGCCTCTGTCCCCTCCTCACACTGCTGACTTGTCCCTCAGGAGTCTCCCGGGCTGCACCATATTTCATCCCCACAATGACGGCTCAATGCAAGTGCACCTCACAGGGACAAGGGCTGGCCGGAAGCGATGCTTGCGAATGTGCCTGTCACACAATAGGACCTTAATAAATGTTGGCTCCTTCCTTCCTTACCAACACACACCCTCTTTTCTTTACAAAATCCTGATGGCATACAAAGGTCCTCCAGCAGCTACTGAGGTTGGGCGGGCATGGCAGGAGGGGCAGGAAAGACATTAAGTCAGCAAGACCCCTGGGATGAGAGACCTCCTAGGAGCCCTGATCTCTAATCCTCCAGAGGTCTGAGCTCTTCACATCTTCAATAGGGATGGGGTTCTGTCTCCCACTAAGGGCTCGGAGAAGGGCAGGTCCCAGGGGGAGGGAGGAGGAGCTGGAGACTTCTTGATTCTGAAGGTGAGGCAGGTGCAGATGAAGCGGAGGGTCTCGAGGAAGGGAGGAAGTGCTCCCATCTAGGAGTTTCAGGACAGCCCCGTGGGGGCTGGGATGACGGGAAGGAGGTATCCAGAGCCCTGGAAGTTTAGGAATGTCTGACCTGAAAGCCCATATGGCTCCTCCAGGCCCTAGCTCTTAAATGTGGCCCCAGGGCCAGCAGCATCAGACCCTGGAAGCTGGTTAGAAATGCAGACTCTCAGGCCCCACCCCAGACCTGCTGAATCAGAATCTGGATTAACAAGGGCCCAGTGCTACGTGAGTACATCTAAGTCTGAGAAGCACTGTCTTGGCAATTCCTCCGTTTTACAATAAAGAAGCCAAGGCTCTGAGAAGAGAGACCTACCCAGGGTCCGACACTGAGTCAGTGAGAGCTGAGCCTGGAGGCCCGGATTCCTGGCCTGACCCTATTACCAACCCGAGGTATCATCTGCCTCAGTTTCCCCTGTAGGTCTTTGAGATGGGTTGAGGTAGGCAATATAATCAGGTGATGCAATCAATCACATTTATTTTCTCACAGCTGCCTAGTGAAACAGGCGGGCCAAGAGACATCCTCCACAGTCTACAGATGGGGAAACTGATGACTATCAGGCAGTGGCTTTCCCAACTTTGCCGGCTTCGGCTACTTTGCATTGCCATGCACGGCTCAGGTGACTCGAAATCTGCCCCCTCAATCCAGCCTTCCTGTCTAATGGTTCTTTCAGCTCCTGTCACTTTTCAGGGGCCCTGGCTCGGCTGACAGCCAGCGAGCATGTCTGCTGCTAATGCTTGGATGCCCACATTCCTGGACTGTGACTGGGAGCAGCACGCCCAGAGCTCAGGCTGGGGGCACCCAGAGAGGTTCCGCTTGGCTGCATGCCCTGGGGCCTGGCTGTCTGGGGAGTGTCAGGAAGGCTGTCTCTAGAGGCTGATATGGTGGGGCTGGATAGGGTGTAGACTCAGCCAGGCCCCGAGGGAAGGCCTACCCTTGCATACTGGCGCAGGAAGGATGAGCAGGCAGGAATGAGCCAGGGATCAGTGGCTTGAAGAGCTGTCTGAAAGACCTCAAGCTAGAACATCAGACCTGGCTAGATTTTTGTCCAAATTCTGTTACTTATTAGCTGTGACTGGGGACAAGTCACCCATCATCTCTGACCCTCAGTTTCTTTATCTGTAAAGTACTTACCACAGTTCTGGCACATACCTCGGGAGCCTCTAGTGTGACCCTTATGGAAGCTGAGACACTCCTGGTTCAGTCTCAGAGTTGCATCGTGTTTAAGAAGTACCCATACACGGAAAAGGCCAGGAAGACACCATTCTTTGCTTGATTCTCTCAAAGAGAAAAATGATTCTAAATATGCAGTCCAGGCTGGGTGCGGTGTCTCTCACCTATAATCCCAGCACTTTGGGAGCCAAAGTGGACGGATCACTCCTGAGGTCAGGAGTTCAAGATCAGCTTGGCCATCATGGTGAAACCCTGTCTTTACCAAAACTTAGCCAGGTGTGACGGTGGGTGCCTGTAATCCCAGCTACTTGGGAGGCTGAGGCAGGAGAATCACTTGAACCCAGGAGGCAGAGGTTGCAGTGAGCTGAGATCACGCCACTGCACTCCAGCCTGGACAACAGAGCAAGACTCCATCTCACAATAATAATAATAATAAATAAATAAAATACATATGCAGTCCATGCAGCAGAGTCCACTTTCTCCTCCTGTTCACTTCTATCCTAGGCCTGGTTTGGCTCCTTTCTTCTCAGACTCCCTGAAAACCCCACCCCCAAGCTATTCAGTAACTTATCATCTCCCCTACTCTGCTCCTCTCACTTCCAATACTTTATCCTGTGGATCCACTTGGCCTCTCATCCAGCAATAGAGAAATCAAAGGGGAAGACTGCAGGGTCCCTCATAGGACTGGCTGGGGGAGAACTAGCCTGTGTTAGTGACCTGTGTCTCATTCCAGTTACCGATATTATTTATAGGTGTGACAGGACAAGACTTATTAACATATGAGAATTCAAGTCTTCTCCTAACTAACCCCTGCCAACTTGCACATCTCTGCCCTATTTCTTCTCTCCCTTTCCCATCCTTGCCATTTATGGAGGGCCTTACAATGCCAGATAGGATCTTTTGGGGAATAAAGAATTGAGGATTGAGTTGGTGAGCAGAGAGGAACCAGATCAGAGGGCAATAGGGAGGGAGAAGGACTTGGCAAAAGAGGTGAAGCCTGTTTGCTTTCTTAAGAATACAGGAGGGACCAGGCATAGTGGCTCATGCCTGTAATCCCAGCACTTTGGGAGGCCGAGGCAGGCAGATCACGTGAGGTCAGAAGTTTGAGACCAGCCTGGCCAACATGGCGAAACCCTGTCTCTACTAAAAATACAAAAACTAGCTGGGCGTGGTGGCAGGTGCCTATAATCCCAGCTACTCAGGAGGCTGAGGCAGGAGAGTCACTTGAACCTGGGAGGCAGAGGTTGCAGTGAGCCAAGATCATACCACCGCACTCCAGCCTGGGTGACAGAGCAAGACTCCATCTCAAAAAAGACAATAATACAGGAGGGAGAGTCAGGCATGGTGGCACACATCTGTAGTCTTAGCTACTCTGGAGGCTGAAGCTGGAGGATTGCTTGAGCCCAGGAGTTGAAGACCAGCCTGGGCAAAATAGTGAGATCCCCATTTCTTAAAAAAATAATAAAATAAAATAAAAATAAATGAAAGAATGCAGGAGGAAGGTTTTACTACACCCAAGATATAGAAAGCTAAAAAAAAAACCATTGCTCCCATCCCAGCAAGAAAAAGCCAGATAAACTACGAATCATAACTTTTCTTGAATCCATCAGAGATCTGAGGTCAGAGGACAACCACATACCCTGAATTCCAGAGGAGGACAGGCACCTCCAAGGAGAGATGAGATCCAGGGATTGGGTCACCTGTGACAGAGCATAGGAAGAGGCACTGACCACCATACAGCTAGAGAAGAAAATAGCTTGACATTTAACAAAGGCTAAAAGCCAAGTGTTGGCTAGTTGGGCAGTCTAGAGCCCCAGAGGAAAATTTTAGTGTACTCTCAGGCCCTTTTCCTTGGGCTTCCATCAGGTACTGATGAGCAAGACTGGGGAAAGGCTGAGCGACTGTAGAGAGCAGCTTTGGGTAGTGCACATGTGCAGGGAGAGTTCAGAGATGACTACAGCAAAGATACACTGCCCTGTCTTCCTGCCCAAACCCTGCTCTCATATGGAAAAAACCCGCAACATATGAGGGGAGAGGTAGCAAACCCTGTTACCCTCAAGGGCATGGACACAGGCAAGATTCCACTGCTGATAGGTGAAGGATAGAAGAAAAGGAAACTGTTCCAGGCCCAGAATCCTAAACAAATGCCACTAGAGACTTCTTACGAATGGAAGAGGGCCGGAAACCTTATCCAGTACAGACTGCAAGATATGAGGCAAACTGTGGCTTCCACTGGGATGAGGGGCAGGAATCCTGAGCAAACCTCCCTCTTCCCACCGAGGCCCAAGGACACAGGGCCTGCCTAACACTGAGACTGGGACATAGCAAAGAGAACGCCTCCCTGTCCCCATGATGAGCCTGGAAAGCATTTGTAACAAGCAAGATCAGTCTGCTAACTGGGAGAAGAGCAAGAATGTGGAGAGGAAGCCCCTATGTGGTACAGGAGTACAGAGATGGCTGAAGCCTGAGATCACTGAGAAAAATCCTTCAGCATCCCAGTCCCAGTCCTAAACCTGAGGCAATTCTAGAAGAATTCGCAGACTGTAACACACTGAAGATAACCCTACTAACAACAAAACCCAAACCCAACTCAACTCCTGACTAGACTGACTCAATTCCACACACCAATGAGCTGACAGAACAGGAGACATGCCTTTTTCCAGGTGTAATAACTGTTTATCTCAGTGTCTACTGCTCGACAATGTCTGACATTCAATCAAAAATAAAAACACGCCAAAAAAAAAAGGCAAGAAACAAACAACCCATTGTCCAGAGACAAGGTAATCAATAAATCCAGATGCAGACATGATCCACATGTTGGAACTATCATAAGAGAACTTTAAACCAAATAGGAGTAATATGTTACAGAATCTAATAGAAAAAGTGGACAATATAATCACTGTACTGGAGATGAAAAATTCCTTCTGTGGCTTATCAGAAGACTCAAAACAACTGAGGAATGAGTCAATGGACTTGAAGATGGGTCAGTAGATATTACCCAACCTAAAAGAAAACAAGAGTAAAAACAAAATAAAACAACAACAACAATAAAACAGAACAGAGAATGCACGAGCTGTGAGACAATATTTAACAGTCTAAATAAGTGGAATTGGATCTCAAGAAGGAGGAGAAAGAGAATGGGACACAAGACATATTAAGTAGATAATGGCTAGGAATTTTCCAAAAATAATGAAAAACATACACAGCAAACCACAGATCCAAGAAGCTAAGAGAACCCCAAGAAGAATAAATAACCAAACAAAAGCAAAAACCAACCAGAAAATTGAGATATTTCATCCTCAGAAACAAAATAGATAAACAAAAAAGAGAAGAGCTTGAAGACCCCCGAGGAAAAAAAAGAAGGTACATTGCTTAGAGAGGAACAAAGATCAGAGCTATAGAAGAATTCTCATAAGTAATTACATAAACCAGAAGACAGTTAGGTGACATCTTCAAAGTACTGAAAGAGAAAACAATAACAAGAACTGTTACCCAAAAATGTATTTCCAGTAAAAGCTATCTTTCCAAAGCGAAGGCAAAATGAAGACTTTTTCAGATAAACAAAAGCTGAGAGACATCACTGCCAGAAGACCTGAGCTGCAAGAAGTGTTAGGAGTTCAGGGAGAAAGAATACTACACTAGACAAAATTTAGATATACACAAAAAAATGAGTAGCTCTAGAACTTTTTTTTAATGAAGGTAAGTGGAAAGATTTTTTTTTTTACTTCAAATTACTCCAAAAGAAAATTGATTGTCTAAAGCAAAAATAGTAACATTGTATTTTGCGGTTTGTAGTTTATATAGAGGTAAAATGTGGACAACAATAACAGAAAAAAATGGTCAGGAGGAATTGAAAGTATATTGTTGTTGTAAAATGTTTGCACCTATGTGAAGGCATGTAATATTATGCACGTATATTATTTGAAAGTAGACTGTGACAAAGATGCGTATTTTAAACCCTAGGAACCTCCCCCTGCCACCAATTTAAAAATTGGTATGAGTAATAAGACAATACTGGAGTGAAAATGGAATTTAAGAAATACTGCATCCAAATGCAGGCAGAAAAAAGAAAAGTGCAACAAAGAAAAGATGGAACAAACCGAAAAATACTAGCAAAGTGGTTGATTTAAATTCAGCTCTATTAATAATTACATTAAATGTAGATAGTCTAAACACATCAGTTAAAAAAGATTGTCAGATTAGAGAAAAAAGCAAGACACACTACTTGTCATCTACAAGAAACCCATTTTTTTTTTTTTTTTTTTTTTGAGACGGAGTCTCGCTCTGTCACCCTGGCTGGAGTGCAGTGGCCGGATCTCAGCTCACTGCAAGCTCCGCCTCCCGGGTTCACGCCATTCTCCTGCCTCAGCCTCCCGAGTAGCTGGGACTATAGGCGCCCGCCACCTCGCCCGGCTAGTTTTTTGTATTTTTTAGTAGAGACGGGGTTTCACCGTGTTAGCCAGGATGGTCTCGATCTCCTGACCTCATGATCCGCCCATCTCGGCCTCCCAAAGTGCTGGGATTACAGGCGTGAGCCACCGCGCCCGGCAAGAAACCCATTTTAATGTAAAGATATAGACAGGTTAAAAGTAAACAAATGGGGCTCGCACCTGTAATCTCAGCACTTTGGGAGGCTAAGGTGGGCAGATCACTTGAGGTCAGATGTTCAAGACCAGCCTGGCCAACATGGTGAAACCGCATCTCTACTAAACCAGTGCCTGTAATCCCAGCTACTCGGGAGGCTGAGGCAGGAGAATCGCTAGAACCTGGGACATGGATGATGCAGTGAGCCGGGATCATGTGACTGCACTCCAGCCTGGGTGACAGAGTGAGACTTCGTCTCAAAAAAAAAAAAAAAAAAAAGTAAATGAATGGGCTGGACAGGGTGGCACACTCACACCTGTAATCCCAGCACTTTGGGAGGGTGAGCTAGAAGGGTTGCTTGAGCCCAGGAGTTTAAGACCAGCTTGAGAAACGTGGTGAAACCCTGTCTCTACTAAAACAATACGGGCATGATGACACATGCCGGTAGTCCCAGCTAGTCAGGAGGCTGAGGTGGGAGGATCATCTGAGCCTGGGGAGGTTGAGGCTGCAGTGAGCTATGATTACACCACTGCACTCCAGGCTGGGTGACAGAGTGAGACCCTGTCTCAAAAAAAAAAAAAAAAAAAAAAAAGGGAAAAGAATGGGAAATAATATACTATTAAAACATTAGTCAAAAGAAAGCTGAATCCTGAATCAAAGACCAGAGAAAGAAAATTCAAAAAAGGAAGAAAAAATTAAAAGAAGACAGCTGAAGTGGCCATATTAATGTCAAACTAGACTTTGATCAAAGCAGTAACAAAAATCACAATGATAGTAACCATCTGTGTAAACCTCACAAACATAATGTTGAGCAAAAGAAGCCAGGCACAAGTAAATACATATTGTATGATTTCTTTTTTATAAGGTACAAAAGCAGGCAAAACAACTTAGGTTGTTAGAGGACATCATAGTAGTTACCACTGGGCAGGTCATAGTAATGACTGAAAAGGAGCTTTCAGGGTGCTGATAATGTTATCTTTCTTGATCTGAGTGCTGATAACATGGATGTGTTCAGTTTGGAAAGTTCATCGGGTCAGCATTTTTCTATGTGAAAATTTCTGCAGTATATTATACTGTGAGAGAAAGTTTTTTTAAAAGACAGTGTTAAAATACACAATAACAATAGCATGCAATTTAGGAGTGGGAAAAAAATGTGTTTGAAGATCCTTTTATTGCTCAAGAGGAGGGTAAAGATATTCACTACATTAGATTTTGGTAAATTAAGGATGATCTTTTAATTTCTAAGGAAAACACTAAGAAGATTAAAACAGAGTGTATGTCTTTCAAAGCAGTAGAGGGAAAGACTGAATGATAACAAATAAGTCAATGAAGGGGAGAAAGGGGAGAAAAATAAATAAAACAGATGGAATAAAGAGAAAGCACAAAATAAGTGATAGATACAAATCCAGTATGTCTGTATTTAAATTAAATGTAAATAGAGCAAATGCTCTAGTTCAAAGGCAAGTTTTTTGTTCATCAAAAAGCCTTATAAAGAGAAAAGCAAACCATAAAGTAAGGGAAAATATTTGTGATACATACCATCAGAAAAAACCTATACCCAGAATGCATAAAGAAGTGCTAAGAAATAATAAGAAAAAGATAAGAAATAGGCAAAATCTTGAACAGACACTTCATGAAAAGACAAATCAGTTGGCCAGTAAATCCAGAAAAATAAATTCAACCTTAATAATAATTAGAAAAAGGGAAATTAAAAATACAATTACCCTCAAAATTATTTGTTATTAGGGGAATGCAAATCAAAACCACCATGAGATTCCACTTATTAGAGTGGCTGAAATACAAAAACCTAAGAATAACAAATACCAGTGAGGACGCAGAGGAACAGGACCTCTCATTCATTGCTGGTGGGAATGCAAAATAGTATAGTATAGCTACTTTAAAGACACTTTGGCAGTTTTTTATAAAGGTAAACATAGATTTACCATACAACCCAGGTATTTATTAAAGTGAACTGAATTTATAGGTATTTATACACTCCCAGGTATTTATTCAAGTGAACTAAAAAGTTAACTAAACACAAAATCCTGCACGTGAATGTTTATAGCAGCTTTATTCATTATTGCCCCAAACAGAAAACAACCAAGATGGCCTGCTCCTTCAATAGGTGAATGGATAAACGGTGTGTATCAGTCAGGGTTCTCCAGAGAAACCAGAGGATCTACATCCTATTGGCTCTGTCTATCTGTTGAACTAGGAAAGGAATTGGCTCACATGACTGTAGGGGCTGGCAAGTCTGAAATTTGTAGGGCAGGACAACAGGCTGGAAATTCAGGAAGGAGCTGATGCTATGGTCTGGAGGCCAAATTTCTTCCTCTCTGGGAAATCTGTTTTTGTTCTTAAGGCCTTCAACTGATTAGATGAGGCTACCCACATGATCAAAGGTAATCACCTTTAAAGTGAACCGAGTATAGATGTTAATCACATCTACAAAATACCTTCACAGAGACACCTAAATTAGTGTTTGATTGAATAACTGGGCATATAGCCTAGCCAAGCTGACACATAAAATTAACCGTCATACTGTGGTACAATGGAATACTATGCAGTGATAAAGATGAACTATTAATTCACAGAAAAATTATCAATGAATCTGAAATGCATTTTGCTAAGTGAAAGAAGCCAGACTTCGGAGGCCATATATTGTATGATTTCATATATATGAAAATTCTGGAAAAAGAAAAACTAGAGAGATAAAATATATGCAGTCATGTGGTTTTTCATCTCTGGAAAAAGAAAAACTAAAGGGATGAATATGCAGTCGGTGCTTGCCAGGGGTTTGGGGAAGGGGAGTTGACTACAAAATTTAGGAAACTTTTTGGGTGATAGAATTAATCTGTATGGTTCTGGATGATACATGATACAATACAATGCAATGGTCAAAACCTTAGGAATTTACAGCACAAAAAGTGAACTTTAATGAATGTAAAAATATTTTTTTGATACAGGGTCTCACTCTGCTGCCCAGGCTGGAGTACAGTGGTGCAATTACACTACAGCCTCCACCTCCTGGACTCAGATGATCCTCCCACCTCAGCCTTCCAAGTAGCTGGGACTACAGGTATGCACCACCATGCTGGCTAATTTTTGTATTTTCTGTAGAGACAGTGTTTCATCATGTTGCCCAGGCTGTTCTCAAACTCCTGAGCTCAAGAGATCTGCCCACCTCCACTTCCCAAAGTGCTGGGATTACAGGCATGAACCACCATGCCCTGGCCCAATGTTCATATATTTTAAAAATCAATCAACCAGGAAGTCAGGGGCTCCTAGGATGGATTCAGACTGTGACAAAAGAATCTAACTGTGTTACAAATGTATAATATAACATTTGAAGGGGATAGAGAAGAAAGGAGCAGGCCTAAGTAACTTTGAAAAAACAGTGTTTGGCCAGAAACTGTAAGGCTAAACACAAAGGAATTGTATATAGGCACTGTATTCTAGTTGGTAAAGTTATTTCTCACAGGGATATGGCTTAACAATTCTGAAGCTACTGTGCATGTATACTGAGGTTGAACAAATAAATAAATGGATGCTGGATGATTGGAGCTAGATTTATCACTGTTGGGGAGAGAAGTTACATATGCACGAGAGGGGAAGGCTAGAGCGAACAGTGTAATATTGGATACAGCAAGACATATCAGTAACTTAATATAGATACAGAAGGATAGATACAGAAATAATTATAGATATATATGTGTATCTATGGATTTGATGTGCATATTTATTTCCTAGCAGTTTCCACTAAGAGGGCCTAGGATCAACAACAGCCCAGCAGCAGTGAGCACACTCAAGACTCAGATCTTGGTTTTTAACACCATTCTCCAATAAAAAGAATGAGGGCTACTTGGGGAAATGGCTGGTTCTAGAGCTGGGGCAGAAAAAAATACAAGATAAACCTTGAGAATATTATAGATGCAGAAAATAAGGAAGTGCCAAAGATATAGGAGCCAGTCTGAAAGAGTCTCCAATGGTCCAAGCTGCAACAATTTGAGCAACAAAATAAATAATGTAGTGTTATATTATAACCCAAAGTACAAAATAAATATTCCTAAGTCATATTAATATAAATAAGTGATAGAGTAAATAAATGGAGAGAAGAGACAAATCTCCCATACAGAAGAACTGCAAATATTTTACATAGATATTTCCCTCCCCCAGAAGGTGGGGCATAATCTTTTTCCACCTCAAGTGTGGAGTACGTTTAGTAAGTTTCTTCCAAAGAGTAGAGTGTGGAAAGGATGGAGGGAGAGTAACTTTACAGTGGAAAAACCTGGCAAGCACTAGCTTGGCCAGATGATGAAGATTAACACCATCATTGATAAGTCATGTGGATAGTATGTCCCCTTGATATGATATGATGAGAAGAGAACTTCACTTCTGTGGTTTTCTTCCCCTAAACCCATTACCCAAGTCTAACCACAAGGAAAATGTCAGACAACCTAAATTGAGAGACAACCTTCAAAATACCTGACAAGTATTCCCCAAAACTGTCAAGGTCATGAAAAACTAGAAAAGACTGAGAAACTGTCACAGACAAGAGAAGATTAAGGAGACATGATGACTAAATGGAATGTGGCTTAGTGGGTGGGTTCCTGGACTAGAAGAAAGAACATTCATGGAAAAATTAGTAAAGTCCAAATAAAGTGTGCAGTTTGGTTGATAGTAATGTACCAAAGTTGCTTTCTCAGTTGTGACAAATATATCATACTAATGTAAAGATTTTAACAATAGGAGAAACTGGCTGAGGCATATGCAGGACTTCCCATACCATTCTGGCAAATTTTCTCTAAGTTTAAAACTATGCTAAAATTTCACATTTTTTTTGAAAATATGGTTACCTATATATCATATTGCAAACATTATGTAGTGTAAAATTATCTATTGTTAACCAAGGTGGGGAGCACACGGTGCTAATGGGACTGTAAATTAATCAATTACTTAAGAAAATTATTTGGTATTATCTAGTAAAGCTGAGTGACTCAGCAATTCATATATATACACACACATATATTCATGCAAGTTTATATATAAATACATATGTACATGTATGTCAACTAATTTTGATGAAGTTGGTTTGACTTCATCAAAATTAAGAAACATATATATATTACATATTATATATCATACTATATATATATAATGCTGAGCCTGGAGAAACTTACATATGTACAAAATATTTTTAGCATCATTTTCATAATAGTCAAAAAAACCTAGAAACCATCCACCTACAGTAGTAGACTGGAAAATAAATTGTGGTGTATCTACTCAACAGAATACTACACAACAGCAGTGATAAACAGCTGCATCCATCAACACAAAAGTATCTTGTGAACATAGTATTAAGAGGAAAAAAAGCAAATCATGGAAGAATGTATTCATTATATCTCCATTTATATAAAGTTTAAAAACTGAATAAGATATTATCTAGGTGTACAGAAGTAGATGATAAACTATTTTTTGAAGCAAGGGATGATTATAACAAAAATCAAGAGAGTTGTTTTGTCTTAGAAGACAGGAGGAATGTCATCAGGGAGTGCTCACTGCAACCTCCACCTCTAGGGTTCAAGCAGTTGTCCTGCCTCGGCCTCCTGAGTAGCTGAGACTACAGGCATGCCCCACCATGCCTGGCTAATTTTTGTATTTTTAGTGGAGATGGGGTTCACCATATTGGCCAGGCTGGTCTCAAACTCCTGACCTCAGGAGATCTGCCCGTCTTGGCCTCCCAAAGTGCTGGGATAACAGATGTGAGTCACTGTGCCCAGCCTAATGTCCTGTTTCTTAACTTGGGTGGTGGTTACATGGATGTTTGATTTATAGTCGTTCTTTAAAGTGCACATATATGTTTTACGCATTCTTCTGTATATATTAATTTCTAAATTTAAAAAATTATTAAATAAGAGTGCAGAAGCATCCATTCCTACCAACCGAGTCTCTTTCTAAGCATTTTATTTAGCCTGCTGACCTTCAGAGAGCAGCCAGCCCTGCCCTCCTCCAGTCCCACTGCTGCTGGAGGTAATGTTGGTTTCATTTAGGCATGACTTTCACCCACTCTTGCTACCTTCATCCCTAGCTCCCTGCTGCTACTATTTCTACCCTCAATGCATACCTCTGGTAATTCTCTGGCCTGGATGGCTCTGTTTTAGTCACCAATCATGTGCCAGGAAATGTTCTATGAACTGTGGATACAGCAAGGGAAAGAAAAGAAACCCGGTCTTCAGCAAGTTTACATCATGATGATGATGATGACGATGACAAGGATTGCCATCCTTATGTTGTGTGTCATTGTAGCTTTGAATTGCATTTCTCGGATGGTTAATGATGGTACACACATTTTCGTTTTCTTTTTCTCTCCCTTTTTTTTTTTTTAGTATACTTTAAGTTCTAGGGTACATGTGCACAATGTGCAGGTTTGTTACATATGTATACATGTGCCATGTTAGTTTGCTGCACCCATTAACTCGTCATTTACATTAGATATTTCTTCTAATGTTATCCCTCCCCCAACCCCCTACCCCCTGACAGGCCCCACTGTGTGATGTCCCCCTACCCTGTGTCCAGGTGTTCTCATTGTTCAATTCCCACCTATGAGTAAGAACATGCAGTGTTTGGTTTTCTGTCCTTGCGATAGTTTGCTCAGAATGATGGTTTCCAGCTTCATCCATGTCGCTACAAAGGACACGAACTCATGCTTTTTAATGGCTGCATAGTATTCCATGGTGTATATGTACCACATTTTCTTAATCCAATCTATCATTGATGGACATTTGGGTTGTTTCCAAGGCTTTGCTATTGTGAATAGTGCTGCAGTAAACATATGTGTGCATGTGTCTTTACAGTAGCATGATTTATAATCCTTTGGGTATATACCCAGTAATGGAATCTCTGGGTCAAATGGTATTTCTAGTTCTAGATCCTTGAGGAATCACCACACTGTCTTCCACAATGGTTGAACTAGTTGACGCTCCCACCAACAGTGTAAAAGTGTTCCTGTTTCTCCACATCCTCTCCAGCACCTGTTGTGTCCTGACTTTTTAATGATCACCATTCTAACTGGTGTGAGATGGTATCTCATTGTAGTTTCAATTTGCATTTCTCTGATGACCAGTGATGATGAGCATTTTTTCATGTGTCTATTGCTGCATAAATATCTTCTTTTGAAAAGTATATGTTCATATCCTTTGACCACTTTTTGATGGGGTTGATTTTTTTTCTTGTAAATTTGTTTAAGTTCTTTGTAGATTCTGGATATTAGCTCTTTGTTAGATGGGTAGATTGCAAAATTTTTCTCCCATTCTGTAGGTTGCCCGTTCACTCTGATGGTAGTTTCTTTTGCTGTGCAGAAGCTCTTTAGTTTAATTAGATCCCATTTATCTATTTTGGCTTTTGTTGCCATTGCTTTTGGCATTTTAGTCATGAAGTCCTTGCCCATGCCTATGTCCTGAGTGGTATTGCCTAGGTTTTCTTCTAGGGTTTTTATGGTTTTAGGTCTAACATTTAAGTCTTTAATCCATCTTGAATTAATTTTTGTATAAGGTGTAAGGAAGGGATCCATTTTCAGCTTTCTACATATGGCTAGCCAATTTTCCTAGCACCATTTATTAAATAGGGAATCCTTTCCCCATTTCTTGTTTTTGTCAGGTTTGTCAAAGATTAGATGGTTGTAGATGTGTGGTGTTATTTCTGAAGCCTCTGTTCTGTTCCATTTGTCTATATCTCTGTTTTGGTGCCAGTACCATGCTGTTTTGGTTACTGTAGCCTTGTAGTATAGTTTGAAGTCAGGTAGCATGATGCCTCCAGCTTTGTTCTTTTTCCTTAGGATGGTCTTGGCAATGCAGGCTCTTTTTTTGGTTCCATATGAACTTTACTTTTTTCCAATTCTGTGAAGAAAGTCATTGGTAGCTTGATGGGGATGGCATTGAATCTATAAATTACCTTGGGCACTATGGCCATTTTCACGATATTGATTCTTCCTATCCATGAGCAGGGAATGTTCTTCCATTTGTTTGTGTCCTCTTTTATTTCATTGAACAGTGGTTTGTAGTTCTTGAAAAGGTCCTTCACATCCCTTATCCCTTGTAAGTTGGATTCCTAGGTATTTTATTCTCTTTGTAGCAATTGTGAATGGGAGCTCAATCATGATTTGGCTGTCTGTTATTGGTGTATAGGAATGCTTGTGATTTTTGCACATTGATTTTGTATCCTGAGACTTTGCTGAAGTTGCTTATCAGCTTAAGGAGATTTTGGGCTGAGACGATGGGATTTTCTAAATATACAATCATGTCATCTGCAAACAGGGACAATCTGACTTCCTCTTTTCCTAATTGAATATCCTTTATTTCTTTCTCTTGCCTGATTGCCCTGGCGCGTGCTCACATTACATCTCTGTCACATTTTGATAACTCTCCCAATGTTTCATACTTTTTCATTATTATATGTGGTATGTTAATCTGTGAACAGTGATCTTTGATACTACCACTGTAATTGTTTTAGACTGCCACAGGGCACACCCATAGGACAGCTAACTTAATCAGTAAATGTATGTGTTCTGACTACTCCACCAACTGGCCATTTCCCCATCTCTCTCCTTCTCCTCCAGCCTCTCTGTTCCCAGAGACACAACAATATTGAAGTTAGGCCAATTAATAACTTCAGTGACCTCTAAGTGTTCAAGTGAAAGGAGGAGTTGCACATCTTTCAATTTAAGTCAAAAGCTATAAATGTTTAAGCTTAGTGAGGAAAGCATGCTGAAAGCTGATACAGGCTGAAAGCTAGGCCTCTTGCACCAGTTAGCCAAGTAGTGACTGCAAAGGAAAAGTTCTGGAAGGAAATTAAACATGCTACTCCAGTGAACACACAAATAATAAGAAAGCAAAACAACCTCATTGCTAATGTGGAGAAAGTTTCAGCAGTCTGGATAAAAGATCAAACCAGCCACAACATTCCTTCATCCAAAACCTAATCCAGATCAAGGTCTAACTCTCTTCAATTCAATGAAGGTTGAGAGAGGTAAGGAAGCTACAGAAGAAAAGTTTGAAGCTAGCAGAGGCTGGTTCATGAGGTTTAAGGAATGAAGCCATCTATGGGACATAAAAGCACAAGGTGAAGGAGCAAGTGCCGTTGGAGAAGCTGCAGCAAGTTATCCAGTATATCTGGCTAAGATCTCTGTTGAAGGTGGCTACACTAAACACCAGATTTTCAGTGTAGACAAAACAGCCTTCTGTCAGAAGAGGATGTAATTTAGGACTTTCATAGCTAAGAAAGAGAAGTCAATATGTGGCTTCAAAGCTTCAACGGACAGGCTGACTCTCTTGTTAGGGACTAATGCAGTTGCTGATTTTAAGATGAAGCCAATGCCCATTTGCAATTCTGAAAACTCTAAGGCTCTTAATAATGATGCTAAATCTACTCTACCTGTGCTCTATCGATGGAATAACAAAGTCTGGATGACAGCACATCTGTTTACAGCATGGCTCACTGAATGTTTCAAGCCACTATTGAGACCTACTGCTGAGAGAAAAAAGATTTCTTTCAAAATATTACTGTTCATCAACAATGCACCTAGTCACCCAAGAGCTCTGATGACCATGTACAAGATTGTTTTCATGCCTGCTAACGCACCATCCATTCTACAGTCCATAAAGCAAGGAGTAATTTCAACTTTCAAGTCTTATTATTTAAGAAATACATTTTGTAAGGGTATATTAGCTACCACAGATAGTGAATCCTCTGATGGATCTGGGCAAAGTCAATTACAAACCTTCCTGAAAGAATCACTATTCTAGATGCCATTTAGAACATTCATGATCCAAGGGAGGAGGTCAAAATTCAACATTAACATGAGTTTGGAAGGATTGGGTTCCAGTCCTCATGGATGACTTTGAGGAGTTCATGACTTCAGTGGAAGAAGTCCACTTCAGTAAATGAAGTCTAGAGATTTCATCTCTAGAAATTTGATCTGAGTCTTTAATATCTTCCATGTCTCCACTTAACTTTTGAACATATATAATGTAGCTATAACAAATGTGTTAATGTTCTTGTCTGCTAGTTTTTACATCGGTGTCAATCTGGGTCCAGTTTTGATTGATTTGCAAGCCTGTTACTTTTTTATCTGATGATAGCAATTGTGAATATTACCTTGCTGAGTGTTGGACATTTTTGTATTCCTATATTGTTGAACTTTGTTCTGAGATGCAGTTAAGTTACTTGGAAACAGTTTGATCATTTTGGTATTTCTTTTAAGATTTGTTAGGAAGGACTAGAGCAGCAGTTAGTCCAGGGCTTACTATTACCCACTACTGAGGCAAAACCCTCCTGAGTACTGTACTCAGTGTCGTGTGAAGCATGAGGTTTTCCAGACTGACCGGTGGGAACAGGCACTATTCCGGCCCTGTGTGAGTGCTAGCTATGATTTCCTCTAGTTCCGGTGATGCTTCCCTTAGCTTTGGATATTTCTTCACAAGCATGCGTGGATCACTGTAAATCTCAGGAGTTCTCTCTCTGTGAAGCTCTCTCCTTTACTACTTTTCCCTGGACATTCTAACTACCTTGGTCTCTCTGGACTCTTAGTCCAGTTTTCTCAATTTACGGAGCCCACCAGGCTCTACCTGGGTTCTCTTCCCTATGCTATGGCCTAGAAACTCCCTCTTGTGCTAGGGCAATCATAGACTTCTTCACCCTGTTTCTTTCCCATCTTCTGGCTGCTGTTGCTTGAGGCCCAGTGTCTTGACAACCACGGTGTCATATAGTGTTGTTGTTGTTGTTATTGCTATGGCTGTTTCAGGCACATGAGAAAATCCAGTCACTATTGCTCCATATTGGCTAGAATCAGAAGACCATGGCCTGAGGGGTCATCTCGGGGCCTGTTTCTAGGTTGACATATTCTAGGAGAGAGGGAGACGGAGGAGGAGAAAAGTGAGACAAGAGGAAGCGAGAGGGAGACGGAAAGATGATGCCACAGAGAAGGGAAATAGTGTCAAGAGGGAAACCTTGAGAAGGCTGTAAGGATGCGATCCAGGCCCCTCATGGAGGGTCTCACCTCACCAGGAACTGGAATACTTCTCCACTGTGACGAGAGGAAAATCAGGCATATGGGTTTAGATGTAAGTCAGTAGAAAGAGTGGTTGGGAGAAGTGCCTTAATTTGGGTTCCTCCAGCAGACCCTAAGACAAGGAGTTGAGTGCAAGTCATTCCTTTAGGAAGGGATCCCAAAGGAAGGGATCCCAGGAACTACTATTATGGCAGTGGGGAAGTGAGACATTATCAAGCAAGTCACCACAGTAACTGAGGCTTGATGTGGGGGAAAACGCCACAGAGTTATCCTTACTTAGAAGAGCTTGATTATTTTACATCAATTTCCATTAGCCCTTGGTTGACTGAGGGGCATTAATTTCCCAACACTTCAATGCCTTGTACAGGGCAAAGCAGCCCCAGTGGCCAGAGAAAGCAGATGCTGGCAGATCAAGTCCAACCAGCCTGCCGCCAAATGAGAAGGGGTGACGGTGGGGCAGCAACAGCATCTCAGCACGTGCTGCAGGGACCGCTGCTGCTGGTGACACAGTATTTCACCCATACAGTATGATGCCAGGGCTTCATTGGTACTGGGAGATGGAGCAGAGAGGAAATGTCAGCTCTGCAAAAGGGTATCCCAAGTGAGACTACATGGGCCCCATGTGCTACAGCTGTTGCTAATCAGCCTTTCCTTTTAACACAGGCACGCACATCTGTGCACACACACAATTCTTTTCCCCACAGCACTGACAGTCCACAAGGCTATATATGGCACAGAGCACAGATAGGAGGGGAGGCAGCAGAAAGGGGTGAGAAGCGCACTAGACACGGAGCCATGAGCTCTGCCTCCATCTCCTGGGAACCATGTGATGTCAGGAATTGGTGTCTCAGTTGGTAAAAGGGTGCTAACTTACCTCCTAGGACAATTGGGAGAATGAAGAGAAATAGGTGACCATTTTATAAACTTTAGAAGAATTATTACCACCAGAGTCCACCTGGTATGTATAAGAAGCCCCAGAGAAAGATAAGCTTCCCAGCAAAATCTACTCAAGATCACAAGAAAACCTTCGGGAGGTCAACTTGATACAGAAAGATTTGATATGGAAAAGGTGGTCTGTGGTCTGGCCGCACCAGCATCGCCCAGGATCTTGTTAAAAATGCAGAACTCAGATCCCAGCCTGCAGAGGAATCTGAGTCTACTGGATCGGAACCTGTATTTTAACAAGATCCTCAGGGGACTCTGGTGCACTTGAAGCCTGGGACTCACTGGCCCTGTGCTTGGGGTCTGGGCCTGCCTCTTTCCCTGACTTATCCCTCTGATTTCTGGGGCAGCTCAGCTCCCTCCACCGTATAGTTAGGGCTGTGGTCCAGATCCACTCCAGGGAGAGGCCAGCAAAGCTCTGTATTCCCATTGCTGAGCTGAAAAATTATTATAACTATGCTCATCATCATGATTCTGAAGAAACAAGAGATGGTAGAATCATACTGAGGAAAGCATGATAATACATTTCTGAAATTTACCTTCGAAAATAGTTAAAATTAACAACAATAACAACAACAATAATGTCCTGTTGCTTAATTTATTTGAACTGCAGCAATCCGGAAAAGTCGTCAATGCACAATGACTCATTCCCTGAGGGTTCTGAATAAGATTCTAAAATCACCACCCATGGTTTTCCTGCACTTTGAAGTGACAGAACAAATGACAGCCGAGATGGGCACTGTCTCCTGAGTCCAGAATGGATGACACACACGCGCCTCACAACAATAACATCCTCATCTAAAAACAGCCTGAAAGGAGGTTATTTCTGGGCTTTACTTGTTAGTAAGCATTTGTGCACCTGTGGGCAGAGACCTAAGACCGAGATAGTTTGGGTTTTTTTTTTTGTAGAGTCAATCAACAAACTTGTCGTTGCCTTTTCCATGCCAAGCCCTGTTCTAAGGACATGAGATGAATTCAACCCTCAGAGGAAAACCCTCACAGAGCAAAAATTGGGATAACAAATGAGAAAAGCCATAAATGAGAGAGAGGTGAGGAGGCTAAAGGAGAAAGACTCTGGAGAAGTGTCCCAAGAGGTGAGCACGGAGATGATGGGTGAGAGGGGGATTTGGTCAAAAGTCAGAGGGAAGGGAACTGCATGAAGAGGGAACAGCCGGCACAAGGTCCGAAGGTGGAAGCAGCTTGCAGGGTTCTGGCAGAACAACAATGTAATGCTCTGGAAGAAAAATTCAAGACAAGTAGCCTTTTGGATTACATAACAACCTATGGGAAACTCCACAACCCCTGACAATGCTTTGTTGGCATCTGGGAGTGTAACAGCCTCTAGGTGACTGCTCTGAGCTCAAGGCCCCCCAGTCATCCCCCAACCCAAGCTCAGTGTCCCTCCCCACCGTTGATGCTTTGCCTGTCTTATTCTTCCCTACCTTTTCCCACGTGATTACCCATCTTCCAGCCTCAGCTCTGGAATTGCCTTTTTCTTGATGCTTCTACCTCACTGAAAAAACTGACCCTTCCTCTTCTCAGCATGAATGGGCTGCCATGGACCGGGAGTAACAAGCAGAGAGAGTAAGTTGAAAGGAAAGGGGTTGATCTTGGTTTGGGACAACTTGAGGCTGACATACTTTCAGAAAATCCAGTCAGGGATGTCCCAAGGAAGTACGTTTTGGCTCAAAGAAGAGAGCAATTGCAGATGTGTATTTGAGAGTCATCAGAAAATTGAAGCAAATGTATACCTACCTGCTTCTTCCTCTTCTAATAGATGAATCCAGCGCCTCTACTAGATTCTGTCCCCTCCCATTATTCAAGGACAGTGCACCAGCAATTCTCCCCGCTCCTGCATCACAAACTTTCTCCTCTCCATTGGATCAATCCCATCAGGAATCCCAGTTTCTTACATTAAACAAACAATTCTTAATCCCACTTGCCTTTCCAGCAACTGCTCCATTTCTCTGCTCCTCTGTACAGTGACTCATGAAATTATTTGTACTCTTGGTCTCCAATTCTCTCCTCCCATTCTCCTCCAACTCCACCAAAACTGCTTTTCCCAAGATTGCCAATGACTTCCACATGGCAAGCTCCATGAGTCCTCATGTTACTCGACTAGCAGCAGAAACACTTTCTTTACATATTTCCGAGACACCACAATCTCCAACTTTACCTTCCATCCTCTGGCTACTTCTGCTCAGTCTTTTCTGGTTCTGCCTCATCTTCCTGACCCCCATGTCCTTACCACCCCAAGGCTCAGTCCTGAGACCTCTTTTCTGTCTACTTGACCTCTCTTCTTGATATCCAGTGGCATCTTGAGTTTAATATATCTAAAACTGAGACCTTGATATTCTACTCTTCAAATTAGATCTTCCCACAGTCTTTCTCATCTAAGTTAATAGCCATTCTCTTCTTCCAAGGTGCTCAGAACAAAAACCTTGGCATTAATAGTAATGTCAGCAAAATGGCAGGGTAGGCAACTTCACAGAAATATCAAAAAACAAGCAGAAACTGTCAGAACCAACTTTGTCAGAACTCCAGAAAACAGCCAAAGGTTTATAGCAACCACTGAACACTGAATCAAGAAGAGGGCAACTCCTGACTGTAGGGTGATTACCAGGGACTGGGGCAGGCAGGAATGAGGAGTTATTGTTTAAAGAAGTTTGAGCTGATTACAAAGTTCCAGAGATGGATAGTGGTGATGGTTGCACCACAATATGAATGTGCTTCATGTCACTGAACTATACACTTATTAATAAAAATAACTAAAATGGCAAATTTTATGTTATATATATTTTACCACAATAAAAAAATATGATACAGGCAAGCTGTGTAGCATTACTACTCCTTGCCCTAGTCCCGGCTTGGCAGCAGTCTTAAAGACGGCAGCCCACATTCTATTGTGGCTCCTGGTCCCTCTTTCTAGAAGGGGCAGAGGAGACACCATTCTCAATTTACTGTGTAGGTCTGCTCTAATCTATCTCAGGGCTATTCGAAGGACTGATGCAAGATACAGTCTGCTTTGCTTAATGCAGAATGTACCCAGGCCAGAAAAGTAGCAGACAGTACTCTATAAACATTACAAGACTCACAAAAAAAAAAAAAAAAAAAAAAAAAAAAAAAAAAAGTGCAGATGCCTGAAGCAAAAGATTAGATTTTGGCTGCAACATATAATAGACTGCCAAAAGCCTAGAAGAAAAAGCCAAGGAGAGTGTTTCTTTGGGAAATTAGGGGACTCCAAAGCACCCTTGTATATGGAGGAATTTAGAAAGCTTCGTCAAAGACCGCAAACTTTCACTACAGGTTGGTCCGTAGGTTCAGTGGAAGTCTGCATAAGTGTTGAAGGAGAGCCAGAGAACAGAAGCAACCTGAAAAGACTAAGAGAGGTGTTTTTGTTTAGGTCCTGTCATTCAAAGAAATCTGTCAAAACACTAGTTAGACACAAGCTAAGAAAGAGCAACTTCAGTGACCAGTGACCACACATGAAAAGGAATACAATCTATGAAAAAATAAGTAGAAAAAGTCACTAGACAGATGGACTACTACAGCCTTCAACCAAATAATCAACCAACGAAACAAACTAAAAGCCCAGAAAAACCTGGAGGAGAGTTAAAAGACACTTATTTACATAATTTAAAAGATGAATGAATAAAAAATTATAAATCTGTTATTGGTTACATATGCATAAAGATATAATTCATGACAACATAAAAGGGGGACAAAGATACACTGGAGCAGAATTTTTTGTATGCTATTGAAGTTAAGTTGGTTTCAATTCAACTAGTTTGCTATAAATTCATGACGTTCAATTTAACCCCCATGGTAACCACAAAGAAAATACCTAAATATCTTAAAAATAGCCACAAAAGAAATAAGAACAGAATCAAAACATTTCATTACAAAAAAACAAACACAAAATTGACCAACACAGAGGTTAGGAGAAAAATTTTTTAAAGAAAGAAATAAAAATAGATTAATTTTAAATATCAACACAAAAGACAGTAATGAAGGAAATGCAGGATTTTAAAAGGTAAAAGACGTATGAAAATCAAATATCAAATTGTAGAAGTCTTTCTTTATCCAATAGTATATTAAATGTAAATGGATTAAAGCCTCCAATCCAAAACAAGAGATGGCAGAATGGATTAAAAAACCATGATCCAATATGCTGCCCACAAAAGACATTAATAAAAACAAAGAAAAGGGGCCAGGCGCGGTGGCTTATGTCTGTAATCCCAGCACTTTGGGAGGCCGAGGCGGGAAGATCATGAGGTCAGGAGCTTGAGACCAGCCTAGCCAACATAGTGAAACCCCATCTCTACTAAAAATACAAAAACAATTAGCGAGGTGTGGTGGTGGGCACCTGTAATCCCAGCTACTTGGGAGACTATGGCAGGAGAATCGCTTGAACCTGGAAGGCAGGGGTTGCAATGAGCCAAGATCACACCACTGCACTCTAGCCAGGGTGACAGTGCGAGACTCTGTCTCAAAAAAATAAATAAATAATTAAAAATAAAGAAAAAATCCACATTGTTTCAACTGATGCAAAAAAAAAAAAAAAAAGCATTTGACAAAATTCAACTCCCTTTTATGATGACACTCAGAAAACTAGAAATGCTTCCAGTTTTCACCTTCTGTCCTACTCCTCCCTTCCTCCCCATTCACTCTAATCCTGTCTCATTCTTCCGTCTTTGAACACACGAGGCACATTCCTTGGGGCCTTTGCACTTGTTCTGTCACCTGAAACACCTTCTGCAGACATCAGCTCGACTAGCTCTCTCACTTCCATTTTGTTGTTGTTGTTGTTGCCTTCTCAGTAAGGCCTTCCTTGTATAACCTATCTAAATTTTCACACGCATCTTGGAATTTCATGTTCTTCTTCCCTACTGTTTTATTATCACCAAGATACTATGCATTTTAAACTTATATATCGCCTGCTTAGAATGTAAGCTACATAGGGCAGGTACTTTTAGTATTTTGTTCACTGCTGTATCCCTAGTAGCTAGAACACTGCCTGAGACACATGCACTCAATAAATATTCAATGACTTAATTAACCCATACATAGGTGGAAGTTGAAGCTATAGCATAGATGAAAGTCCCAGGAAGACTGTGCTTAGTGAGAGGGGATGTGGGTTAAGTACAAACCCTGGTGAATACCACCATGCAAGAAAATAGCAGTTGATCCTGTGGGGGACTAAATAGGAACAGTATTGGGTTGAATGAGAGAGTGAATCTTATCAAGATTATTTATGATTTCACTAAACCCTTTTCTAACTTGAACATTAAGCCTGAGATTTAATTCAACAGCATAAGAGAAAAAGAACTAAGAAAGCTCAGTGTCTATGATTTTAGGATGAAAAAAACTTTCTTAGAATGACTCCCTAAAATAATGCATCTCGAGGACTGACAGGCACATTGTGTGGGACTACAAAGGAACCCACACACTGAGTGATGGTGGACACTTGGAATTCCCATCAGGTATCATATAAAGTACTTGGTAACTTCAAAAAATAAAATGTGATTTCTTACACCAAAAGAGGATCATTATGCACTGCAAATAATTCATAGCAGGTAACCAATGGTAAGTGCAAAGTAAGCATGTGTTTCTCTCCAAATGCTAGAAGAACCCAGGAGTGGGGTGGGTTGAGTTCTCATTGAAGAGATCTGGGCAGTCTAAATGAAGGAGGTGGAATTCAAGCTGGACTTTGACAAATGGGTGAGACTTTCAAATGCAGAGCATATTGTGTATGTGGTGGGGGAGGTAGGCAGTAGGTCAGGGTAGTAAAATGGGAATATGAATCTAGAAAATGATGCTTTAAGAGCCTTAAATGCTAGATTCGTACCATTGTATTAGGGAACCATTGAAGATGTTTGAGAAAAGGACATAAGGAGATAAGACTGTTATCAAAAAAGAAATGTCAAATACATTTTTCTGATCTAATCAAGCAAGACTCCAAATATTTTCTAAGTGTATTAATTCATTTTGCCAGCTCCAGTGACTTAAACTTCTTGATGACTTCCTATTGTTCAAGAACAAAGACAAACACACCTTTATCACAACCTGCAAGATTCATATAGTTTGGTTATCACCATCTGCTCCCACCATGCTGCCCTTGCTGCTCATGCTGCAGCCACACTGGCCTACTTGAAATTTCCCTCCCACCATGCCTCTTGCACTACAGGACTTCTGCATCTGCTGTCCTGTCTTCACAACTTATCTCCCTCCTCTTTGTCTAGTTACATCCTAATTCCTCTGGTTCCTTCTGATCACAGCTTGAGCATTCCTTCCTGAGAGAAACTCTCCCTAACCTCTTCATTGATATGCTATCACAACACTATGCATTTCTCCATCACAGCTCTTAACATTTAATACATCTAGTTTTAATTCTTGATTAACATGTCTCCTTCACTAGACTGGATGTTCCATGACAATAGAGGCTTTTCCCACCTAGCTGACAACTGTATCCCCAATGTCTGCACACAGAAAGAGCTCATTAACTACCTGTTGCAAGACAGAGAAAGAAAAGTCAGGACACCAGACAGAACCACTTGGAGAGAAGATTGCTTATCTATCAGTTTTAAGTAACCAGATAACGTAGTACTATTTCATTCTGTCCTCTGCTGTTTTATGCCTTTTAGAGCTGATCCAAGCTCACAGGGCTTGTCTGGTTTAAAAAAAAAAAAAAAAAAAAAGAAGCAGGTATATGTTTTCAGTTACAGTGCGTATGTGATGTGTGAGCATGGAAGAGGGAAGAAGGCAGAGCAAGACTTTTCACAATTACAAATCTGATCCTGTGTTTCAATTCTTCTTTTTCAATATATAGGTCAAGTCTTGCTTACTTAAAGCTTACGAACCTGCAAGCAGAGGCAGCAGATTTTTTTTTCAATATCCTTTCTGGGAAAGGTCTTGCTTATACAGTGCTTTTTTTCACTCCACTTCCTCATACATGGGATTTATGACACATAATTAAACTAAAAAAAAAAAAGGCCTGAATTGAGCACCTCTGTGTAAAGGCACCCAAGGCTTATTAGTAGACATGTTAATAGTCCAACACCGAGTTCCTCCATCCTTTCAATGGCCAATCCTGCTTGGTAGCAAAAACACTTCCTTCTAGAGAAGGTAGTAATTCATGACTCAGCATGATGTCATTAGCATTTAATCTGAGTTTTAGTACATCATTTAACTTCTTTGAACCCTCAGTTTTCTATTTATAAAGTGGGAGTGGTGTAATTACTGGACTCAAAAATACTGAGCACCTGACTCTCACTGGCATTTTTACATGTACTGTTTCATCTTTTCTTCATAATAATCCCACGGGGTTAGAAATATTCACTTTTATTATGGAGAAACTGACTTGGAGAGGAAATGTGACTTGCTAAAATTCACATGATCAATACACAGAAGAGCCTAAGGGTCAAATCCAGACTACCTGACTACTATTTCCTTTGTACTAAGTCTCCTACCTCAGCAGGCTATTGTGAGAACCTCACAAAGAAATGTAATTAAAAGCAAGTTTTCAATTATGAAGCTGTACTGTTTTAATACTGCTAAGTAATTTGTTACATCAGAGAGGAAGAACTAGAACCCAACCCAGGATTTTAAGGGTGATAAACATTACTTTTCTCCTAAGACTAGTAGTATTTCCTGTACTTCAAAAATTCTCAATTTAAAATGAGAAAAAAGAAAATAATTGGAAAATGGGCAAGGAAGCTGAATAGGTATTTCTCCAAAGATATATGAACGGCCAGCATGTACATGAAGATGCTCATTATTAGCCATCAGAGGAATGGAAATTAGAACCACAATGGGGTACCACTTTACAATTCATATATGAGGATGACTATAATAAAAAGACAAATAGCAGCAAGTGTTGGCAAGGATGTGGAGAAACTGAAACTCTCATAGACTGCTGATATGCAGTCCCTGTGGAAAAGAGTCTGGCGCCTGCACAGAAGGTTAAACAGTCACTGTATGACCCAGCAATTTCACTCCTAGGTATATACCCCTAAGAACTGAAAATACATAAAACGTGTACACTAATGTTCATAGCAGCATTATTCATAATAGCCCAAAAGTGTAAACAATGCAAATATCCATCAACTGATAAATGGATAAACAAAATGTGATATATGTCACACAATGGAATGGCCAGAAAAAGAAATGTAGTACTGACACATTCTACAACATGGATGAACCTTGAAAATATGCTAAGTGAAAGAAGTCACAAAAGACCACATAGTATATAATCTCATTTATACGAAATGTCCACATTTCTTACGGCACATCCATAAGAGGCAGAAAGTAGATGAGTGGTCACCCAGGGCTGGAGTGATGGTGGTGGTGGTTTCAGTTCAGGATTTCTTTTGTGATTAATGAAAATGTTCTCAAATTGATTGCGGTAATCGGTTGCCCAACTCTGTGACTATACTAAAACCATTAAACAGTATACTTTAAATGGGTGAGTTTATGGCATGTGGATATTTCAATGAAGCCCCCTTTTGTTTTTAATCCTCTAAGTTCACCATAAACTGCATCTGCAATACCAGGCACTTATTAAAGTTTACTTTAAACCAAATGGATTTTTCTTATCACTGCCTAATAGTTGTTAGGATTCTAAAAATTCTGTAGCATTTGCATTGTAATTTGTTAACATTCTTCAAAGAGATGACTTTAAATTACTTTTAAATTATGTACTTAAATATGGAATACTAATAGATATAATGCTAAGACTTTCAGTAAAGGGATGTCTGAAAATCCATATATGGCATCATCATCTATCCACTTACTAAAAAAACCTAAGTATTATTCTTATTTTCTCCTATCTTCATTCCTCGTATCCATTTCATCAGCAGGAAGCCCTGTTTATAAACTTCATAAGGATAGGATTTCCTGTTTGTTCACTATGGTATCCCCAGTGCACGGAATGCTGTCATACAGAAGATGCTCAATTAATATTTGTTGAATAAGTAAATGAATGCATGCTCTATTTCGAATTAGCACCTTTAAAAGAAAAATTTCAAATCTCACTTGATAATTTCTTAGTATTTGTAATTTTTTTTTTAAATGTAGAAGATGGCAGTTTTATTTGCCATTCCAATTGCAGAAACATATGAAGGCTAAATTCTCAAGGGACACAGGTATGCTATGCTGCCAAAATATGTAGAACATAACTTTATTCAAGTTTGCTCTTGTTACTTGATCCATGAATATTTAAAAGATACTTTATTTTATAAAAACTTACATCTGTAAGTAATGGATTGACCATAACAGAGGGCTTAACCTGGAATACATGGATAGGCTTAGAGGCCCATGAGCCCCTAAAATTGTATGCAAAGTCTAACATGTATTTAACATGTTGCATGTATATCTTTTTGGTGAGAGTTCATAGTTTACCAAAGAAGTCTATGACCCAAGAAAGGTTAAAAAATTACTTAACTAGAAACAGTCACAAAGGTTTTTAAACATGAATTTGTACAATAAAATAATATCCAACAGCTCCATCTATGGGTAAATCATTATCACCTAGCAGAACTAGTGACAACCACCAGAGATCAGTGCATCTTATGAATGCTTGTGTTTAAATCTTGAGTGTCACTCTAGTGGGAATTTATTAACTACAGTATCACAGCTTTTTTCCCCCCAGATGTAGATGCAAAAATTAGGAGACTGTTGATGAATTCTACTTACAGTACTTCAGCACCAAAAAAACTGGGCAGTTATGCTGATAAATGTATGTACAATTCAACATTTGTCAGTCTTAAAATGCTTATTTATAGTGAAATCTATATAAAACCGTTAAAAACTTTTCTATTTACATTTTAAAAAATGAAAAGTATAGTTTCCTTTGCCACAACTTGTCAAAACTCTTACCCTCCCACCCCCTTACCCCTTTCACTCTACTTGTGACAGACAGTGATCACAAGACCAAAACATATTGCTTCAACAAACTGTGTCCTAAAAAGGTAGAATGCTTAAAAACATTACATTTAGAACTGTAAATGAACTTTTTACACATTTCAAAGGGGCTTAAACAAAAGTATGTAAAAGTTATTTTCAAAGTCTCAGTCCAATGTGAATGTGCAATTTCAACGTTAAGAAAGCATCATATGAATGAAGAATTTGTTTTCTTAACATGACCGAACATTTCCTTTAGGTCTGAAAATGTTTCTTTTCCTCTGCTTCACAATGAAACATTTCTTAGTACGTTTTCTTAAAGGAAGAGGGAAAGTGGGGACAGACGACAGTGGAAAGCGTAGGCAATCCTGGTTTACAAGAAATTTGTCAGAAGGAGTACGGCCTGCTTTGAAATGTTTACACTTAAATAAATAGAAGGCAAGTGTGCTGCTTAGAGCACAAAGGAACAATACAATAAATTAGCACACAACTGATGAGAATGCACAAGCCACCCAAAAAGTACTTCCCACTGGTTAGGGATCTGATTTCTACCATCCAAGAAGGATTCTTTAGTGCCAGTATTACTCTAGGTGTTTATAAACTAATTATGAACTGAGCAAATGTAAAATTTTAACCAATTCAACACTTCCAGGGATTTGCAAAAACATACAAGTTTTTAAAAAACTTTTCGTGACACATCATTTCAAAATACAACTATTCACATACTCCTTTTAGATGGTATTTTGCTCAGTAGAAACCAGTTGAGAAACATTCACAGGAAGTCTCTTTCCACTGCAAGACAAAACTTTTTCACCGGCCATGATCCAACAGAGAAAGAAGACCAGGTCTTAAGTCACTGTAAATGTGCAGCTTTTTTTTTTCTTTTTCATTTTTTTTTTTAAAAAAGTACATTCCCCTGTGAGTTTTATCTTGTTTTAAAATGCTGCTCCTGCAGCAATATCTTGTTGAAACACTGCTGCTTTAGGGTCCACAGCCTAAGTACAGGCAAAGTGCTCTTTTTAGTCATCAAAATACAAGGGTTTCCCTGGACACTTGGTAACCAAGCAGGTTTTAAAGTGCACTATTGTGTCCAAACACTAGGACCGTTCAGCAGAGCTCTGAGAAGGGCTGGGTTCAGTTCCATCCTCTGTGCTACTGTCTATGTCCTGCTCCATTGCTGTCTCCTCATCATCCAGCTGTTGACTGGTGAAGTTGTTTAGCTCAAGAAGCCCACTGGGCTCCACCACCACATTGGAGCTGGAGTGACAAGGAATAGCATACTGAGGAATGGCCTGGAAGAGAAGACACAGGAGAATCTTCATGGTAAGAAAAGGTAACAGAATAACTTCCTCAACAACACCAAGAAAAAAAAAAAAAAAGAAAAGAAAACTGACATTTATTGGACAACTGCACAACTACTACATGCCAGGCACTGTGCAAGGTGCTTTCACACATCATATTCTACTTAATCCCTGTGACAACACTGTAATGACATTATTATTCCCATTTACAAATGAGGAAACTGAGAGGGTAGGTGACTTAACCAAAGTCACACAGTTGGTTAATGCCAAGATTCAAATCCAAATCTTGTACAACTGAAAGCCATCTTTGCACTCCTTTATGGTGCCTCTTCTAACAAGGAGGCTGAAATCTATTGCCTAATTCAAGAGGAGAACTTTGAATGAAGCTTTCATTTGATTATTAAGCAAATGTAAATGTAGCCTAATTTTTCCCTTTATTATCTGCAAGACGAGTACCAGCAGAACACTTGCTGTAGGCCTCTGTGTAAGTAGATATCATAGGTATACTGCCTTGTCAGATTCTTTTTCCTCCATATTAGACATCCTTTAAAAAGGTTATCAGTTCATGTCATACTCTTGTTTAAAACTCTAAAATTGTTTCCTATTGTACTCGCTATACAACCAAACACCTTACCATGGCTACCAGTTTCATGCCAAACTCACTTGTACCTTAGTGCTTTTGTACTAGTCCTTCCCCTCTTCCTGGAATATTCTTCCTCTAAATCATGGCATGGTTGGCTCTGCAACTTGGTTCAAATGCTTGGAAAAGCTTTCCTTCCATGACCACCAACCCAAAAGTAGTGGGTTCATCCCACCCCCATATCTATTACATTCTGTCACATTTTTGTTCATTGCATTTATCTTCTGTTAAATTGTTTCTTACTCTTAAAATATAAGCTCCAGTAGAACGTGGACAGAGCACAGATCTTGACTATCTTAATAAACTGCTAGATGCCCAGAGCTTTGAACAAGGCCTGGCACATAGCAGAGGCTCAATAAACATTTGATGAATAAATATACATTTTTAACATTAAAATCCCCAGAGCAAAGTTGAATATCAGCACTTTGCAAATATACCTGACCAAAATAACCCTTTACTGGGGAAAGATATAAATTACACTATCAAGAAAATAATGCAAGATGCCTACGCATTGATTCTGGAGTCACAAAGTTCTGTTTGTTTGTTTCTGCTCCTTTCTTCCACATACCTGACAATTGTGTAAGACTATTAGACAAGGTCAAGAGGCCTGGATTTTAAGTTCAGCTCTGTCTCTGGCTTGCTGTGGGCCTCTGAGTAAGTCACTCTACTTCTTTGAGCCCTACATTCATCTTGTGTAAAATAAGAAATTTGGAGGATACACTGAAGATCCTTGCAGTTCTAAAAGTCTATGAATTCCACATATATAGACTTCTTTATAATAGAAGATACATCTTGTTTACTTCCCTATTCTCAGCACTTAGCACTGTGCCTGGAACACAGTAGTTAAATATACATGTGGAATAAACAAACAAATGAATGAACCAACCAATGAATAAAATACATACTGTCCACAAAGAGCAATGCTTTTCATTCAAAGTATTTAATATCAAACACATTGAATTTTTATAGAGCATTCTTCTAGAATCAAAGCACTTTACAGGACTCAGCAAATCAATACTTCAGATCAAAGCTAAACATAACTAATAAGACCTGAAAATGCTCTAACAATATATTAATGATGAGTATAATAATAGGAGCTATTTTTATTGAGCATTGCTCTACACAGACACTTGACCAGGTGCTTTATATATATTTTCTCACTTAATCCTAAAACAACCCTGTGAAGTAGATGTTAATGTTTCCACTTCATAGGTAAAGAAACAGAGATATACAGGTTAGTTCAGTTGCCCAAACCCACAGTACTGTTACATAATAGGTACAGGTAGAAATCACATCTAGGGATCTCTGACTCCAAACGTTTGGTTGTTAATCACTCTGCTGTCCTTACCTCTGACATAGCACACCTGGCACATGGGACATGCTAAAAGCTGGCTGTGAATTCTGTAAAGAACCTATCCATTAACTATCATCCTTGATACATGAAGCAAATTACATTTTCACTCCTGTTTATAAAGTGCAGAAAAATAATTCCCAAATAAGCTGTTCAAAATGATTTTTAATTTAGTGAGTATAGGAATCTAAGCCCCCAGTAGGCATGATAATTTTGGTAAAAACAGTAATAGTTACCATCTGTTAGACAACTACCATGAGCCACGTACTGTGCTAGGTGCTTGATTTTGTGTAATCCTTGTATTAATCCTGTAAAGTAGGCATTACTGATTCCCATTTTACTGATGAGAAATCCAAGGCAAAATGACGTTAAGTAGCCTTGCCC